>NW_026109041.1:0-115787 GCF_024516045.1 Bombus affinis | reverse complement strand
CGTTATATACTATTACTATACAAGGTGTAACGTGATATAGTATTACGTTATAACGTGTAACGTTATATACTATTACGGTATAACGTATAACGTTGTATAGTATTATGTTATGACGTATAACGTTATATACTATTACGATATAACGTATAACGTTGTATACTAATACTATATAACGTGTAACGTTGTATTGGACTACGTTATAACGTATAACGTTATATACTATTACTATACAACGTGTAACGTTGTATAGTATTACGTTATAACGTATAACGTTATATACTATTACGCTATAACGTATGACGCTATATACTATTACAATACAACGTGTAACTTTATATAGTATTACGTTGTAACGTATAACGTTATATACTATTACGATTTAACATATAACGTTATATACTATTACGCTATAACGTATGACGCTATATACTATTACTATACAACGTGTAACGTTATATAGTATTACGTTATGACGTATAACGTTATATACTATTACTATACAACGTGTAACGTTATATAGTATTACGTTATAACGTATAACGTTATATACTATTACGGTATAACGTATAACGTAATATAGTGTTACATTATATCGTATAACGTTATATAGTATTACGTTATAACGTATAACGTTATAGACTATCACAATACAACGTGAAACGTTATATAGTATTACGTTATAACGTATTACGTTATATAATATCACTATACAACGTGTAACGATATATAATATTACGTTATAACGTATAACGTTATATACTATTACACTATAACGTATGGCGCTATATACTATTACTATACAACGTGTAGCGTTACATAGTATTACGTTATAACGTATAACGTTATATAGTATTACGTTATAACGTATAACATTATATACTATTACTATACAACGTGTAACGTTATATAGTATTACGTTATAACGTATAACGTTATATACTATTACGGTATAACGTATAACGCAATGTAGTGTTACATTATAGCGTATAACGTTATATAGTGTTACGTTATAACGTATAACGTTATATACTATTACTATACAACGTGTAACGTTATAAGGTATTACGTTATAACGTGTAACGTTATATACTATTACGGTATAACGCATAACGTTATATAGTGTTACGTTATAACGTATGATGTTATATAGTATTACGTTATAACGTATAAGGTTATATACTAATAGTATACATCGAGTAAAGTTATATAGTATTACGTTATAACGTATAACGTTATATACTATTACGCTATAACGTATGACGCTATATACTATTACAATACAACGTGTAACGTTATATAGTATTACGTTGTAACGTATAACGTTATATACTATTACGCTATAACGTATGGCTCTATATACTATTACTATACAACGTGTAACGTTATATAGTATTACGTTATAACGTATAACGTTATATACTATTACGCTATAACGTATGACGCTATATACTATCACAATACAACGTGTAACGTTATATAGTATTACGTTGTAACGTATAACGTTATATACTATTACGATTTAACATATAACGTTATATACTATTACGCCTTAACGTATGACACTATATACTATGACTATACAACGTGTAACGTTATATAGTATTACGTTATAACGTATAACGTTATATAGTTTTACGTCATAACGTATAACATTATATAGTATTACTATACAACGTGGAACATTATATAGTATTACGTTATAACGTATAACGTTATATACTATTACGGTATAACGTATAACGTTATATAGTGTTACATTATAGCGTATAACGTTATATAGTATTACGTTATAACGTATAACATTATATAGTATTACTATACAACGTGTAACGTTATATACTATTACGGTATAACGCATAGCGTTATATAGTGTTACGTTATAACGTATGATGTTATATAGTATTACGTTATAACATATAAGGTTATATACTAATAGTATACATCGAGTAAAGTTATATAGTATTACGTTATAACGTATAACGTTATATACTATTACGCTATAACGTATGACGCTATATACTATTACAATACAACGTGTAACGTTATATAGTATTACGTTGTAACGTATAACGTTATATACTATTACGATTTAACATATAACGTTATATACTATTACGCTATAACGTATGACGCTATATACTATTACTATACAACGTGTAACGTTGTATAGGACTACGTTATAACGTATAACGTTATATACTATTACTATACAACGTGCAACGTTATATAGTATTACGTTATAACGTATAACGTAATATACTGTTACGTTATAGCGTATAACGTTATATAGTATTACGTTATAACGTATAACGTTATATACTATTAGGATTTAACATATAACGTTATATACTATTACGCTATAACGTATGACGCTATATACTATTACTATACAACGTGTAACGCTATATAGTATTACGTTATGACGTACAACGTTATATACTATTACGATATAACGTATAACGTTGTATACTAATACTATATAACGTGTAACGTTGTATATGACTACGTTATAACGTATAACGTTATATACAATTACTATACAACGTGTAACGTTATATAGTATTACGTTATAACGTATAACATTATATACTATTACTATACAACGTGTAACGATATATAGTATTACGTTATAACGTATAACGTTATATACTATTACGGTATAATGTATAGCGTAATATAGTGTTACGTTATAGCGTATAACGTTATATAGTATTACGTTATAACGTATAACGTTATATAGTATTACGTTATAACGTATAACGTTATGTGGTATTACGTTATAAGGTATAACTGTATATACTATTTCGGTATAATGTATAACGTTATGTAGTATTACGTTATAATGTATAACGTTATAAGCTATTACGGTATAACGTAGAACGTTGTGTAGTATTATGTTGTAACGTATAACGTTATGTAGTATTACGTTATAACGTATAACGTTATATACTATTACGTTATAACGTATAACGATATACACTATTACGGTATTACGTGTAACGTTATATAGTATGACGTTATACAGTATTACGTTATAACGTATAACGTCATATACTATTACGATATAACTTTATATACTATCACTATACAACGTGAAACGTTATATAGTATTACGTTATGAAGTATAACGTTATATACTATCACTATACAACGTGTAACATTATATAGTATTACGTTATAACGTATAACGGCATATAGTATTACTTTATAACGTATAACGTTATATACTATTACGCTATAACGTATGCCGCTATATACTATTACAATACAACGTGTAACGATATATAGTATTACGTTGTAACGTATAACGTTATATACTATTACGATTTAACATATAACGTTATATAGTATTACGCTATAACGTATGACGCCATATACTATTACTATACAACGTGTAACGTTATATAGTATTACGTTATGACGTATAACGTTATATACTATTACGATATAACGTATAACGTTGTATACTAATACTATATAACGCGTAACGTTGTATAGGACTACGTTATAACGTATAACGTTATATACTATTACTATACAACGTGTAACGTTATATAGTATTACGTTATAACGTATAACGTTATATACTATTACGCTATAACGTATGACGCTATATACTATTACAATACAACGTGTAACGTTATATAGTATTACGTTGTAACGTATAACGTAATATAGTGTTACGTTATAGCGTATAACGTTATATAGTATTACGTTATAACGTATAACGTTATATAGTATTACGTTATAACGTATAACGTTATATACTATTACTATACAACGTGTAACGCTATATAGTATTACGTTATGACGTACAACGTTATATACTATTACGATATAACGTATAACGTTGTATACTAATACTATATAACGTGTAACGTTGTATATGACTACGTTATAACGTATAACGTTATATACTATTACTATACAACGTGTAACGTTATATAGTATTACGTTATAACGTATAACATTATATACTATTACTATACAACGTGTCACGTTATATAGTATTACGTTATAACGTATAACGTTATATACTATTACGGTATAACGTATAACGTTATATGGTATTACGTTATAAGGTATAACTGTATATACTATTTCGGTATAATGTATAACGTTATGTAGTATTACGTTATAATGTATAAAGTTATGTAGTATTACGTTATAATGTATAACGTTATAAGCTATTACGTTATAACGTATAACGTAATATAGTGTTACGTTATAGCGTATAACGTTATATAGTATTACGTTATAACGTATAACGTTATATAGTATTACGATATAACGTATAACGTTATATGGTATTACGTTATAAGGTATAACTGTATATACTATTTCGGAATAATGTATAACGTTATGTAGTATTACGTTATAATGTATAACGTTATAAGTTATTACGGTATAACGTATAACGTTATGTAGTATTATGTTGTAACGTATAACGTTATGTAGTATTACGTTATAACGTATAACGTTATATACTATTACGTTATAACGTATAACGATATACACTATTACGGTATTACGTGTAACGTTATATAGTATTACGTTATATAGTATTACGTTATAAAGTATAACGTTATATACTATCACTATACAACGTGTAACATTATATAGTATTACGTTATAACGTATAACGGCATATAGTATTACTTTATAACGTATAACGTTATATACTATTACGCTATAACGTATGACGCTATATACTATTACAATACAACGTGTAACGTTATATAGTATTACGTTGTAACGTATAACGTTATATACTATTACGATTTAACATATAACGTTATATACTATTACGCTATAACGTATGACGCTATATACTATTACTATACAACGTGTAACGTTATATAGTATTACGTTATGACGTATAACGTTATATACTATTACGATATAACGTATAACGTTGTATACTAATACTATATAACGTGTAACGTTGTATAGGACTACGTTATAACGTATAACGTTATATACAATTACTATATAACGTGTAACATTATATAGTATTACGTTATAACGTATAACATTATATACTATTACTATACAACGTGTAACGATATATAGTATTACGTTATAACGTATAACGTTATATACTATTACGGTATAATGTATAACGTAATATAGTGTTACGTTATAGCGTATAACGTTATATAGTATTACGTTATAACGTATAACGTTATATAGTATTACGTTATAACGTATAACGTTATGTGGTATTACGTTATAAGGTATAACTGTATATACTATTTCGGTATAATGTATAACGTTATGTAGTATTACGTTATAATGTATAACGTTATAAGCTATTACGGTATAACGTATAACGTTATGTAGTATTATGTTGTAACGTATAACGTTATGTAGTATTACGTTATAACGTATAACGTTATATACTATTACGTTATAACGTATAACGATATACACTATTACGGTATTACGTGTAACGTTATATAGTATGACGTTATATAGTATTACGTTACAACGTATAACGTCATAAACTATTACGATATAGCGTTATATACTATCACTATACAACGTGAAACGTTATATAGTATTACGTTATGAAGTATAACGTTATATACTATCACTATACAACGTGTAACATTATATAGTATTACGTTATAACGTATAACGGCATATAGTATTACTTTATAACGTATAACGTTATATACTATTACGCTATAACGTATGACGCTATGTACTATTACAATACAACGCGTAACGTTATATAGTATTACGTTGTAACGTATAACGTTATATACTATTACGATTTAACATATAACGTTATATACTATTACGCTATAACGTATGACGCCATATACTATTACTATACAACGTGTAACGTTATATAGTATTACGTTATGACGTATAACGTTATATACTATTACGATATAACGTATAACGTTGTATACTAATACTATATAACGTGTAACGTTGTATAGGACTACGTTATAACGTATAACGTTATATACTATTACTATACAACGTGCAACGTTATATAGTATTACGTTATAACGTATAACGTAATATACTGTTACGTTATAGCGTATAACGTTATATAGTATTACGTTATAACGTATAACGTTATATACTATTACGATTTAACATATAACGTTATATACTATTACGCTATAACGTATGACGCTATATACTATTACTATACAACGTGTAACGCTATATAGTATTACGTTATGACGTACAACGTTATATACTATTACGATATAACGTATAACGTTGTATACTAATACTATATAACGTGCAACGTTGTATATGACTACGTTATAACGTATAACGTTATATACAATTACTATACAACGTGTAACATTATATAGTATTACGTTATAACGTATAACATTATATACTATTACTATACAACGTGTAACGATATATAGTATTACGTTATAACGTATAACGTTATATACTATTACGGTATAATGTATAACGTAATATAGTGTTACGTTATAGCGTATAACGTTATATAGTATTACGTTATAACGTATAACGTTATATAGTATTACGTTATAACGTATAACGTTATGTGGTATTACGTTATAAGGTATAACTGTATATACTATTTCGGTATAATGTATAACGTTATGTAGTATTACGTTATAATGTATAACGTTATAAGCTATTACGGTATAACGTATAACGTTATGTAGTATTATGTTGTAACGTATAACGTTATGTAGTATTACGTTATAACGTATAACGTTATATACTATTACGTTATAACGTATAACGATATACACTATTACGGTATTACGTGTAACGTTATATAGTATGACGTTATATAGTATTACGTTATAACGTATAACGTCATAAACTATTACGATATAGCGTTATATACTATCAGTATACAACGTGAAACGTTATATAGTATTACGTTATGAAGTATAACGTTATATACTATCACTATACAACGTGTAACATTATATAGTATTACGTTATAACGTATAACGGCATATAGTATATACTATAGTATATACTATTACGCTATAACGTATGACGCTATGTACTATTACAATACAACGCGTAACGTTATATAGTATTACGTTGTAACGTATAACGTTATATACTATTACGATTTAACATATAACGTTATATACTATTACGCTATAACGTATGACGCCATATACTATTACTATACAACGTGTAACGTTATATAGTATTACGTTATGACGTATAACGTTATATACTATTACGATATAACGTATAACGTTGTATACTAATACTATATAACGTGTAACGTTGTATAGGACTACGTTATAACGTATAACGTTATATACTATTACTATACAACGTGCAACGTTATATAGTATTACGTTATAACGTATAACGTAATATACTGTTACGTTATAGCGTATAACGTTATATAGTATTACGTTATAACGTATAACGTTATATACTATTACGATTTAACATATAACGTTATATACTATTACGCTATAACGTATGACGCTATATACTATTACTATACAACGTGTAACGCTATATAGTATTACGTTATGACGTACAACGTTATATACTATTACGATATAACGTATAACGTTGTATACTAATACTATATAACGTGTAACGTTGTATATGACTACGTTATAACGTATAACGTTATATACAATTACTATACAACGTGTAACATTATATAGTATTACGTTATAACGTATAACATTATATACTATTACTATACAACGTGTAACGATATATAGTATTACGTTATAACGTATAACGTTATATACTATTACGGTATAATGTATAACGTAATATAGTGTTACGTTATAGCGTATAACGTTATATAGTATTACGTTATAACGTATAACGTTATATAGTATTACGTTATAACGTATAACGTTATGTGGTATTACGTTATAAGGTATAACTGTATATACTATTTCGGTATAATGTATAACGTTATGTAGTATTACGTTATAATGTATAACGTTATAAGCTATTACGGTATAACGTATAACGTTATGTAGTATTATGTTGTAACGTATAACGTTATGTAGTATTACGTTATAACGTATAACGTTATATACTATTACGTTATAACGTATAACGATATACACTATTACGGTATTACGTGTAACGTTATATAGTATGACGTTATATAGTATTACGTTATAACGTATAACGTCATAAACTATTACGATATAGCGTTATATACTATCACTATACAACGTGAAACGTTATATAGTATTACGTTATGAAGTATAACGTTATATACTATCACTATACAACGTGTAACATTATATAGTATTACGTTATAACGTATAACGGCATATAGTATTACTTTATAACGTATAACGTTATATACTATTACGCTATAACGTATGACGCTATGTACTATTACAATACAACGCGTAACGTTATATAGTATTACGTTGTAACGTATAACGTTATATACTATTACGATTTAACATAGAACGTTATATACTATTACGCTATAACGTATGACGCCATATACTATTACTATACAACGTGTAACGTTATATAGTATTACGTTATGACGTATAACGTTATATACTATTACGATATAACGTATAACGTTGTATACTAATACTATATAACGTGTAACGTTGTATAGGACTACGTTATAACGTATAACGTTATATACTATTACTATACAACGTGTAACGTTATATAGTATTACGTTATAACGTATAACGTTATATACTATTACGCTATAACGTATGACGCTATATAATATTACAATACAACGTGAAACTTTATAAAGTATTACGTTGTAACGTATAACGTTATATACTATTACTATACAACGTGTAACGTTATGTAGTATTACGTTATGACGTATAACGTTATATACTAATACGGTATAACGTATAACGTTATATACTATCACAATACAATGTGAAACGTTTTATAGTATTACGTTAAAACGTATTACGTTATATAATATCACTATACAACGTGTAACGTTATATAGTATTACGTTATAACGAATAACGTGATATACTAATACGCTATAACGTATGGCGCTATATACTATTACTATACAACGTGTAACGTTATATAGTATTACGTTATAACGTATAACGTTATATACAATTACGATTTAACATATAACGTTATATACTATTACGCTATAACGTATGACGCTATATACTATTACTATACAACGTGTAACGTTATATAGTATTACGTTATGACGTATAACGTTAAGTACTATTACGATATAACGTATAACGTTGTATACTAATACTATATAACGTGTAACGTTGTGTCGAACTACGTTATAACGTATAACGTTATATACCATTACTATACAACGTGTAACGTTATATAGTATTACGTTATAACGTATAACGTTATATACAATTACGATTTAACATATAACGTTATATACTATTACGCTATAACGAATGACGCTATATACTATTACTATACAACGTGTAACGTTATATAGTATTACGTTATGACGTATAACGTTATATACTATTACGATATAACGTATAACGGTGTATACTAATACTATATAACCTGCAACGTTGTATAGGACTACGTTATAACGTATAACGTTATATACTATTACTATACAACGTGTAACGTTATATAGTATTACGTTATAACGTATAACGTTATATACTATTACGCTATAACGTATGACGCTATATACTATTACAATACAACGTGTAACGTTATATAGTATTACGTTGTAACGTATAACGTTATATACTATTACGATTTAACATATAACGTTATATACTATTACGCTATAACGTATGACGCTATATACTATTACTATACAACGTGTAACGTTATATAGTATTACGTTATGACGTATAACGTTAAGTACTATTACGATATAACGTATAACGTTGTATACTAATACTATATAACGTGTAACGTTGTGTCGAACTACGTTATAACGTATAACGTTATATGCTATTACTATACAACGTGTAACGTTATATAGTATTACGTTATAACGTATAACATTATATACTATTACTATACAACGTGTCACGTTATATAGTATTACGTTATAACGTATAACGTTATATACTATTACGGTATAACGTATAACGTAATATAGTGTTACGTTATAGCGTATAACGTTATATAGTATTACGTTATAACGTATAACATTATCTACTATTACTATACAACGTGTAACGTTATATAGTATTACGTTGTAACGTATAACGTTATATAATATTACGATATAACGCATAACGTTATATAGTATTACGTTATAACGTATGACGTTATATAGCATTACGTTCTAACGTATAACGTTATATAGTACTACGTTATAACGTATAACGTTATGTAGTATTACGTTATAACGTATAACGTTATATACTATTACGATTTAACATATAACGTTATATACTATTACGCTATAACGTATGACGCTATATACTATTACAATACAACGTGTAACGTTATATAGTATTACGTTCTAACGTATAACGTTATATACTATTACGATATAACGTATAACGTTTTATACTAATACTATATAACGTGTAACGTTGTATAGAACTACGTTATAACGTATAACGTTATATAGTATTACGTTATAACGTATAACGTTATATAGTATTACGTTATAACTTATAACATTATATACTTTTACTATACAACGTGTAACGTTATATAGTATTACGCTATGACGTACAACGTTATATACTAATACGGTATAACGTATAACGTTATATACTATCACTATACAACGTGAAACGTTATATATTATTACGTCATAACGTATTACGTTATATAATATCACTATTCAACGTGTAACGTTATATAGTATTACGTTATAACGTATAACGTTATATACTATTACGCTATAACGTATGACGCTATATACTATTACTATAAAACGTGTAACGTTAAATAGTATTACGTTATAACGTATAACGTTATATAGTATTACGTTATAACGTATAACGTTATATAGTATTACGTTATAACTTATAACATTATATACTTTTACTATACAACGTGTAACGTTATATAGTATTACGTTATAACGTATAACGTTATATACTATTACGGTATAACGTATAACGTAACATAGTGTTACATTATAGCGTATAACGTTATATAGTATTACGTTATAACGTATAACGTTATATACTATTACTATACAACGTGTAACGTTATATAGTATTACGTTATAACGTGTAACGTTATATACTATTACGGTATAACGTATAACGTTATATAGTGTTACGTTATAACGTATGACGTTATATAGTATTACGTTATAACGTATAAGGTTATATATTAATGCTATACATCGAGTAAAGTTATATAGTATTACGTTATAACGTATAACGTTATATACTATTACGCTATAACGTATGACGCTATATACTATTACAATACAACGTGTAACGTTATATAGTATTACGTTGTAACGTATAACGTTATATACTACTACGATTTAACATATAACGTTATATACTATTACTATACAACGTGTAACGTTATACAGCATTTCGTTAGAACGTATAACGTTATGTACTAATACTATTCATCGTGTAAAGTTATATAGTATTATGTTATAGCGTATAACGTTATATTGTCTTACGATATAACGCATAGCGTTCTATACTATTACTATATAACGTGTAACGTTATATAGTACTACGTTATAGCGTATAACGTTATACAGTATTACGTTATAACTTATAACATTATATACTTTTACTATACAACGTGTAACGTTATATAGTATTACGTTATAACGTATAACGTTATATACTATTACTATACAACGTGTCACGTTATATAGTATTACGTTATAACGTATAACGTTATATACTATTACGGTATAACGTATAACGTAATATAGTGTTACGTTATAGCGTATAACGTTATATAGTATTACGTTATAACGTATAACATTATCTACTATTACTATACAACGTGTAACGTTATATAGTATTACGTTGTAACGTATAACGTTATATAATATTACGATATAACGCATAACGTTATATAGTATTACGTTATAACGTATGACGTTATATAGCATTACGTTCTAACGTATAACGTTATATAGTACTACGTTATAACGTATAACGTTATGTAGTATTACGTTATAACGTATAACGTTATATACTATTACGATTTAACATATAACGTTATATACTATTACGCTATAACGTATGACGCTATATACTATTACAATACAACGTGTAACGTTATATAGTATTACGTTCTAACGTATAACGTTATATACTATTACGATATAACGTATAACGTTTTATACTAATACTATATAACGTGTAACGTTGTATAGAACTACGTTATAACGTATAACGTTATATAGTATTACGTTATAACGTATAACGTTATATAGTATTACGTTATAACTTATAACATTATATACTTTTACTATACAACGTGTAACGTTATATAGTATTACGTTATGACGTACAACGTTATATACTAATACGGTATAACGTATAACGTTATATACTATCACTATACAACGTGAAACGTTATATATTATTACGTCATAACGTATTACGTTATATAATATCACTATACAACGTGTAACGTTATATAGTATTACGTTATAACGTATAACGTTATATACTATTACGCTATAACGTATGACGCTATATACTATTACTATAAAACGTGTAACGTTAAATAGTATTACGTTATAACGTATAACGTTATATAGTACTACGTTATAACGTATAACGTTATATAGTATTACGTTATAGCGTATAACGTTATATAGTATTACGTTATAACGTATAACGTTATATACTATTACTATACAACGTGTAACGTTATATAGTATTACGTTATAACGTGTAACGTTATATACTATTACGGTATAACGTATAACGTTATATAGTGTTACGTTATAACGTATGACGTTATATAGTATTACGTTATAACGTATAAGGTTATATATTAATGCTATACATCGAGTAAAGTTATATAGTATTACGTTATAACGTATAACGTTATATACTATTACGCTATAACGTATGACGCTATATACTATTACAATACAACGTGTAACGTTATATAGTATTACGTTGTAACGTATAACGTTATATACTACTACGATTTAACATATAACGTTATATACTATTACTATACAACGTGTAACGTTATACAGCATTTCGTTAGAACGTATAACGTTATGTACTAATACTATTCATCGTGTAAAGTTATATAGTATTATGTTATAGCGTATAACGTTATATTGTCTTACGATATAACGCATAGCGTTCTATACTATTACTATATAACGTGTAACGTTATATAGTACTACGTTATAGCGTATAACGTTATACAGTATTACGTTATAACTTATAACATTATATACTTTTACTATACAACGTGTAACGTTATATAGTATTACGTTATAACGTATAACGTTATATACTATTACGGTATAACGTATAACGTAATATAGTGTTACATTATAGCGTATAACGTTATATAGTATTATGTTATAACGTATAACGTTATATAGTATTACGTTATAACGTATAACGTTATATAGTATTACGTTATAACTTATAACATTATATACTTTTACTATACAACGTGTAACGTTATATAGTATTACGTTATAACGTATAACGTTATATACTATTACTATACAACGTGTAACGTTATATAGTATTACGTTATAACGTGTAACGTTATATACTATTACGTTATAACGTGTAACGTTATATAGTATTACGTTATAACGTATAACGTTATATACTATTACTATACAACGTGTAACGTTATATAGTATTACGTTATAACGTGTAACGTTATATACTATTACGTTATAACGTGTAACGTTATATAGTATTACGTTATGACGTATAACGTTGTATACTATTACGATATAACGAATAGTGTTCTATACTATTATTATACAACGTTTAACGTTATATAGTATTACGTTATAACGTATAACATTATATACTATTACTATACAACGTGTAACGTTATATAGTATTACGTTATAACGTATAACGTTATATACTATTACGGTATAACGTATAACGTAATATAGTGTTACATTATACCGTATAACGTTATATAGTATTACGTTATAACGTATAACGTTATATACTATTACTATACAACGTGTAGCGTTATATACTATTACGATATAACGCATAACGATATATAGTATTACGTTATAACGTATAACGTTATATAGTATTACGTTATAACGTATAACATTATCTACTATTACTATACAACGTGTAACGTTATATAGTATTACGTTGTAACGTATAACGTTATATAATATTACGATATAACGCATAACGTTATATAGTATTACGTTATAACGTATGACGTTATATAGCATTACGTTCTAACGTATAACGTTATATAGTACTACGTTATAACGTATAACGTTATGTAGTATTACGTTATAACGTATAACGTTATATACTATTACGATTTAACATATAACGTTATATACTATTACGCTATAACGTATGACGCTATATACTATTACAATACAACGTGTAACGTTATATAGTATTACGTTCTAACGTATTACGTTATATACTATTACGATATAACGTATAACGTTTTATACTAATACTATATAACGTGTAACGTTGTATAGGACTACGTTATAACGTATAACGTTATATAGTATTACGTTATAACTTATAACATTATATACTTTTACTATACAACGTGTAACGTTATATAGTATTACGTTATGACGTACAACGTTATATACTAATACGGTATAACGTATAACGTTATATACTATCACTATACAACGTGAAACGTTATATATTATTACGTCATAACGTATTACGTTATATAATATCACTATACAACGTGTAACGTTATATAGTATTACGTTATAACGTATAACGTTATATACTATTACGCTATAACGTATGACGCTATATACTATTACTATAAAACGTGTAACGTTAAATAGTATTACGTTATAACGTATAACGTTATATAGTATTACGTTATAACGTATAACGTTATATAGTATTACGTTATAACTTATAACATTATATACTTTTACTATACAACGTGTAACGTTATATAGTATTACGTTATAACGTATAACGTTATATACTATTACGGTATAACGTATAACGTAACATAGTGTTACATTATAGCGTATAACGTTATATAGTATTACGTTATAACGTATAACGTTATATACTATTACTATACAACGTGTAACGTTATATAGTATTACGTTATAACGTGTAACGTTATATACTATTACGGTATAACGTATAACGTTATATAGTGTTACGTTATAACGTATGACGCTATATACTATTACAATACAACGTGTAACGTTATATAGTATTACGTTGTAACGTATAACGTTATATAGTATTACGTTATAACTTATAACATTATATACTTTTACTATACAACGTGTAACGTTATATAGTATTACGTTATAACGTATAACGTTATATACTATTACGGTATAACGTATAACGTAATATAGTGTTACATTATAGCGAATAACGTTATATAGTATTATGTTATAACGTATAACGTTATATAGTATTACGTTATAACGTATAACGTTATATAGTATTACGTTATAACTTATAACATTATATACTTTTACTATACAACGTGTAACGTTATATAGTATTACGCTATAACGTATGACGCTATATACTATTACAATACAACGTGTAACGTTATATAGTATTACGTTGTAACGTATAACGTTATATACTACTACGATTTAACATATAACGTTATATACTATTACTATACAACGTGTAACGTTATACAGCATTTCGTTAGAACGTATAACGTTATGTACTAATACTATTCATCGTGTAAAGTTATATAGTATTATGTTATAGCGTATAACGTTATATTGTCTTACGATATAACGCATAGCGTTCTATACTATTACTATATAACGTGTAACGTTATATAGTACTACGTTATAGCGTATAACGTTATATAGTATTACGTTATAACCTATAACATTATATACTTTTACTATACAACGTGTAACGTTATATAGTATTACGTTATAACGTATAACGTTATATACTATTACGGTATAACGTATAACGTAATATAGTGTTACATTATAGCGAATAACGTTATATAGTATTATGTTATAACGTATAACGTTATATAGTATTACGTTATAATGTATAACGTTATATAGTATTACGTTATAACTTATAACATTATATACTTTTACTATACAACGTGTAACGTTATATAGTATTACGTTATAACGTATAACGTTATATACTATTACTATACAACGTGTAACGTTATATAGTATTACGTTATAACGTGTAACGTTATATACTATTACGTTATAACGTGTAACGTTATATAGTATTACGTTATGACGTATAACGTTGTATACTATTACGATATAACGAATAGTGTTCTATACTATTATTATACAACGTTTAACGTTATATAGTATTACGTTATAACGTTTAACGTTACATACTATTACGGTATGACGGGTAACGTTATATATTATGACGTTATAACGTGTAACGTTATATAGTATTACGTTGTAACTTATAACGTTATATACTCTTACGATTTAACATATATCGTTATATACTATTACTATATAACTTGTAACGTTATATGCTATTAGGATATAACGTATAACGTTGTATAATAATACTATATATCGTGTAACGTTGTATACTAATACTATATAACGTGTAACGTTATATAACATATATAGCGTTCTATTACGTATAACGTAAAACGTTATATACTATTACGTTATAACGTATAACGGTATATACTGTTTCGGTATAACGTATAACGTTGTATACTAATACTATATAACGTATAACGTTGTATAGGACTACGTTATAACGTATAACGTTTTATACTATTACTATACAACGTGTAACGTTATATAGTATTACGTTATAACATATAACGTTATATACTATTACGCTATAACGTATGACGCTATATACTATTACTATACAACGTGTAACGTTATATAGTATTACGTTATGACGTATAACGTTATATACTATTACGATATAACGTATGACGCTATATACTATTACTATACAACGTGTAACGTTATATAGTATTACGTTATAACATATAACGTTATATACTATTACGCTATAACGTATGACGCTATATACTATTACTATAC
Organism: Bombus affinis; assembly: GCF_024516045.1. NCBI lineage: Eukaryota > Metazoa > Arthropoda > Insecta > Hymenoptera > Apidae > Bombus > Bombus affinis. Next base: position 98,647 of record NW_026109041.1, on the reverse strand, counting down.
AACGTGTAACGTTATATAGTATTACGTTATGACGTATAACGTTATATACTATTAAGATATAACGTATGACGCTATATACTATTACTATACAACGTGTAACGTTATATAGTATTACGTTATAACGTATAACGTTATATAGTATTACGTTATAACTTATAACATTATATACTTTTACTATACAACGTGTAACGTTATATAGTATTACGTTATAACGTATAACGTTATATACTATTACGGTATAACGTATAACGTAACATAGTGTTACATTATAGCGTATAACGTTATATAGTATTACGTTATAACGTATAACGTTATATACTATTACTATACAACGTGTAACGTTATATAGTATTACGTTATAACGTGTAACGTTATATACTATTACGGTATAACGTATAACGTTATATAGTGTTACGTTATAACGTATGACGCTATATACTATTACAATACAACGTGTAACGTTATATAGTATTACGTTGTAACGTATAACGTTATATAGTATTACGTTATAACTTATAACATTATATACTTTTACTATACAACGTGTAACGTTATATAGTATTACGTTATAACGTATAACGTTATATACTATTACGGTATAACGTATAACGTAATATAGTGTTACATTATAGCGAATAACGTTATATAGTATTATGTTATAACGTATAACGTTATATAGTATTACGTTATAACGTATAACGTTATATAGTATTACGTTATAACTTATAACATTATATACTTTTACTATACAACGTGTAACGTTATATAGTATTACGCTATAACGTATGACGCTATATACTATTACAATACAACGTGTAACGTTATATAGTATTACGTTGTAACGTATAACGTTATATACTACTACGATTTAACATATAACGTTATATACTATTACTATACAACGTGTAACGTTATACAGCATTTCGTTAGAACGTATAACGTTATGTACTAATACTATTCATCGTGTAAAGTTATATAGTATTATGTTATAGCGTATAACGTTATATTGTCTTACGATATAACGCATAGCGTTCTATACTATTACTATATAACGTGTAACGTTATATAGTACTACGTTATAGCGTATAACGTTATATAGTATTACGTTATAACTTATAACATTATATACTTTTACTATACAACGTGTAACGTTATATAGTATTACGTTATAACGTATAACGTTATATACTATTACGGTATAACGTATAACGTAATATAGTGTTACATTATAGCGAATAACGTTATATAGTATTATGTTATAACGTATAACGTTATATAGTATTACGTTATAATGTATAACGTTATATAGTACTACGTTATAACTTATAACATTATATACTTTTACTATACAACGTGTAACGTTATATAGTATTACGTTATAACGTATAACGTTATATACTATTACTATACAACGTGTAACGTTATATAGTATTACGTTATAACGTGTAACGTTATATACTATTACGTTATAACGTGTAACGTTATATAGTATTACGTTATGACGTATAACGTTGTATACTATTACGATATAACGAATAGTGTTCTATACTATTATTATACAACGTTTAACGTTATATAGTATTACGTTATAACGTTTAACGTTACATACTATTACGGTATGACGGGTAACGTTATATATTATGACGTTATAACGTGTAACGTTATATAGTATTACGTTGTAACTTATAACGTTATATACTCTTACGATTTAACATATATCGTTATATACTATTACTATATAACTTGTAACGTTATATGCTATTAGGATATAACGTATAACGTTGTATAATAATACTATATATCGTGTAACGTTGTATACTAATACTATATAACGTGTAACGTTATATAACATATATAGCGTTCTATTACGTATAACGTAAAACGTTATATACTATTACGTTATAACGTATAACGGTATATACTGTTTCGGTATAACGTATAACGTTGTATACTAATACTATATAACGTATAACGTTGTATAGGACTACGTTATAACGTATAACGTTTTATACTATTACTATACAACGTGTAACGTTATATAGTATTACGTTATAACATATAACGTTATATACTATTACGCTATAACGTATGACGCTATATACTATTACTATACAACGTGTAACGTTATATAGTATTACGTTATGACGTATAACGTTATATACTATTACGATATAACGTATGACGCTATATACTATTACTATACAACGTGTAACGTTATATAGTATTACGTTATAACATATAACGTTATATACTATTACGCTATAACGTATGACGCTATATACTATTACTATACAACGTGTAACGTTATATAGTATTACGTTATGACGTATAACGTTATATACTATTACGATATAACGTATAACGTTTTATACTAATACTATATAACGTGTAACGTTGTATAGGACTACGTTATAACGTATAACGTTATATACTATTACTATACAACGTGTAACGTTATATACTATTACTATACAACGTGGAACGCTATATACTATTACTATACAACGTGTAACGTTATATAGTATTACGTTATGACGTACAACGTTATATACTAATACGGTATAACGTATAACGTTATATACTATCACTATACAACGTGAAACGTTATATATTATTACGTCATAACGTATTACGTTATATAATATCACTATACAACGTGTAACGTTATATAGTATTACGTTATAACGTATAACGTTATATACTATTACGCTATAACGTATGACGCTATATACTATTACTATAAAACTTGTAACGTTAAATAGTATTACGTTATAACGTATAACGTTATATAGTATTACGTTATAACGTATAACGTTATATAGTATTACGTTATAACTTATAACATTATATACTTTTACTATACAACGTGTAACGTTATATAGTATTACGTTATAACGTATAACGTTATATACTATTACGGTATAACGTATAACGTAATATAGTGTTACATTATAGCGTATAACGTTATATAGTATTACGTTATAACGTATAACGTTATATACTATTACTATACAACGTGTAACGTTATATAGTATTACGTTATAACGTGTAACGTTATATACTATTACGGTATAACGTATAACGTTATATAGTGTTACGTTATAACGTATGACGTTATATAGTATTACGTTATAACGTATAAGGTTATATATTAATGCTATACATCGAGTAAAGTTATATAGTATTACGTTATAACGTATAACGTTATATACTATTACGCTATAACGTATGACGCTATATACTATTACAATACAACGTGTAACGTTATACAGCATTTCGTTAGAACGTATAACGATATGTACTAATACTATACATCGTGTAAAGTTATATAGTATTATGTTATAGCGTATAACGTTATATTGTCTTACGATATAACGCATAGCGTTCTATACTATTACTATAAAACGTGTAACGTTATATAGTACTACGTTATAGCGTATAACGTTACATACTATTACGGTATGACGGGTGACGTTATATAGTATTACGTTATAACGTGTAACGTTATATACTATTACGGTATAACGTATAACGTTATATAGTGTTACGTTATAACGTATGACGTTATATAGTATTACGTTATAACGTATAAGGTTATATATTAATACTATACATCGAGTAAAGTTATATAGTATTACGTTGTAACGTATAACGTTATATACTACTACGATTTAACATATAACGTTATATACTATTACTATACAACGTGTAACGTTATACAGCATTTCGTTAGAACGTATAACGTTATGTACTAATACTATACATCGTGTAAAGTTATATAGTATTATGTTATAGCGTATAACGTTATATTGTCTTACGATATAACGCATAGCGTTCTATACTATTACTATAAAACGTGTAACGTTATATAGTACTACGTTATAGCGTATAACGTTACATACTATTACGGTATGACGGGTGACGTTATATAGTATTACGTTATAACGTGTAACGTTATATAGTATTACGTTATGACGTATAACGTTGTATACTATTACGATATAACGAATAGTGTTCTATACTATTATTATACAACGTTTAACGTTATATAGTATTACGTTATAACGTTTAACGTTACATACTATTACGGTATGACGGGTAACGTTATATATTATGACGTTATAACGTGTAACGTTATATAGTATTACGTTATAACGTATAACATTATATACTATTACTATACAACGTGTAACGTTATATAGTATTACGTTATGACGTATAACGTTATATACTATTACGGTATAACGTATAACGTAATATAGTGTTACGTTATAGCGTATAACGTTATATAGTATTACGTTATAACGTATAACGTTATATAGTATTACGTTATAACGTATAACGTTATATGGTATTACGTTATAAGGTATAACTGTATATACTATTTCGGTATAATGTATAACGTTATGTAGTATTACGTTATAATGTATAACGTTATAAGCTATTACGGTATAACGTATAACGTTATGTAGTATTATGTTGTAACGTATAACGTTATGTAGTATTACGTTATAACGTATAACGTTATATACTATTACGCTATAACGTATGACGCTATATACTATTACAATACAACGTGTAACGTTATATAGTATTACGTTGTAACGTATAACGTTATATACTATTACGATTTAACATATAACGTTATATTCTATTACGCTATAACGTATGACGCTATATACTATTACTATACAACGTGTAACGTTATATATTATTACGTTATGACGTACAACGTTATATACTATTACGATATAACGTATAACGTTGTATACTAATACTATATAACGTGTAACGTTGTATAGGACTACGTTATAACGTATAACGTTATATACTATTACTATACAACGTGTAACGTTATATAGTATTACGTTATAACGTATAACATTATATACTATTACTATACAACGTGTAACGTTATATAGTATTACGTTATGACGTATAACGTTATATACTATTACGGTATAACGTATAACGTAATATAGTGATACGTTATAGCGTATAACGTTATATAGAATTACGTTATAACGTATAACGTCATATACTATTACGATATAACGTTATATACAATCACTATACAACGTGAAACGTTATATAGTATTACGTTATAAAGTATAACGTTATATACTATCACTATACAACGTGTAACATTATATAGTATTACGTTATAGCGTATAACGGCATATAGTATTACTTTATAACGTATAACGTTATATACTATTACGCTATAACTTATGACGCTATATACTGTTACAATACAACGTGTAACGTTATATAGTATTACGTTATAACGTGTAACGTTATATACTATTACGGTATAACGTATAACGTTATATAGTGTTACGTTATAACGTATAACGTTATATAGTATTACGTTATAACTTATAACATTATACACTTTTACTATACAACGTGTAACGTTATATAGTATTACGTTATAACGTATAACGTTATATACTATTACGGTATAACGTATAACGTAATATAGTGTTACATTATAGCGTATAACGTTGTATAGTATTACGTTATAACGTATAACGTTATATACTATTACTATACAACGTGTAACGTTATATAGTATTACGTTATAACGTATGACGTTATATAGTATTACGTTATAACGTATAAGGTTATATATTAATACTATACATCGAGTAAAGTTATATAGTATTACGTTATAACGTATAACGTTATATACTATTACGCTATAACGTATGACGCTATATACTATTACAATACAACGTGTAACGTTATATAGTATTACGTTGTAACGTATAACGTTATATACTACTACGATTTAACATATAACGTTATATACTATTACTATACAACGTGTAACGTTATACAGCATTTCGTTAGAACGTATAACGTTATGTACTAATACTATACATCGTGTAAAGTTATATAGTATTATGTTATAGCGTATAACCTTATATTGTCTTACGATATAACGCATAGCGTTCTATACTATTACTATAAAACGTGTAACGTTATATAGTACTACGTTATAGCGTATAACGTTACATACTATTACGGTATGACGGGTGACGTTATATAGTATTACGTTATAACGTGTAACGTTATATAGTATTACGTTATGACGTATAACGTTGTATACTATTACGATATAACGAATAGTGTTCTATACTATTATTATACAACGTTTAACGTTATATAGTATTACGTTATAACGTTTAACGTTACATACTATTACGGTATGACGGGTAACGTTATATATTATGACGTTATAACGTGTAACGTTATATAGTATTACGTTATAACGTATAACATTATATACTATTACTATACAACGTGTAACGTTATATAGTATTACGTTATGACGTATAACGTTATATACTATTACGGTATAACGTATAACGTAATATAGTGTTACGTTATAGCGTATAACGTTATATAGTATTACGTTATAAAGTATAACGTTATATACTATCACTATACAACGTGTAACATTATATAGTATTACGTTATAACGTATAACGGCATATAGTATTACTTTATAACGTATAACGTTATATACTATTACGCTATAACGTATGACGCTATATACTATTACAATACAACGTGTAACGTTATATAGTATTACGTTGTAACGTATAACGTTATATACTATTACGATTTAACATATAACGTTATATACTATTACGCTATAACGTATGACGCTATATACTATTACGATACAACGTGTAACGTTATATAGTATTACGTTGTAACGTATAACGTTATATACTATTACGATTTAACATATTACGTTATATACTATTACGCTATAACGTGTGACGCTATATACTATTACTATACAACGTGTAACGTTATATAGTATTACGTTATGACGTACAACGTTATATACTATTACGATATAACGTATAACGTTGTATACTAATACTATATAACGTGTAACGTTGTATAGGACTACGTTATAACGTATAACGTTATATACTATTACTATACAACGTGTAACGTTATATAGTATTACGTTATAACGTATAACATTATATACTATTACTATACAACGTGTAACGTTATATAGTATTACGTTATAACGTATAACGTTATATACTATTACGGTATAACGTATAACGTAATATAGTGTTACATTATAGCGTATAACGTTATATAGTATTACGTTATAACGTATAACGTTATATACTATTACTATACAACGTGTAACGTTATATACTATTACGATATAACGCATAACGATATATAGTATTACGTTATAACGTATAACGTTATATAGTATTACGTTATAACGTATAACATTATATACTATTACTATACAACGTGCAAAGTTATATAGTATTACGTTATAACGTATAACGTTATATACTATTACGCTATAACGTATGACGCTATATACTATTACAATACAACGTGTAACGTTATATAGTATTACGTTGTAACGTATAACGTTATATACTATTACGATTTAACATATAACGTTATATTCTATTACGCTATAACGTATGACGCTATATACTATTACTATACAACGTGTAACGTTATATATTATTACGTTATGACGTACAACGTTATATACTATTACGATATAACGTATAACGTTGTATACTAATACTATATAACGTGTAACGTTGTATAGGACTACGTTATAACGTATAACGTTATATACTATTACTATACAACGTGTAACGTTATATAGTATTACGTTATAACGTATAACATTATATACTATTACTATACAACGTGTAACGTTATATAGTATTACGTTATGACGTATAACGTTATATACTATTACGGTATAACGTATAACGTAATATAGTGATACGTTATAGCGTATAACGTTATATAGTATTACGTTATAACGTATAACGTCATATACTATTACGATATAACGTTATATACAATCACTATACAACGTGAAACGTTATATAGTATTACGTTATAAAGTATAACGTTATATACTATCACTATACAACGTGTAACATTATATAGTATTACGTTATAACGTATAACGGCATATAGTATTACTTTATAACGTATAACGTTATATACTATTACGCTATAACTTATGACGCTATATACTATTACAATACAACGTGTAACGTTATATAGTATTACGTTGTAACGTATAACGTTATATACTATTACGATTTAATATATAACGTTATATACTATTACGCTATAACGTATGACGCTATATACTATTACTATACAACGTGTAACGTTATATAGTATTACGTTATGACGTATAACGTTATATACTATTACGATATAACGTATAACGTTTTATACTAATACTATATAACGTGTAACGTTGTATAGGACTACGTTATAACGTATAACGTTATATACTATTACTATACAACGTGTAACGTTATATACTATTACTATACAACGTGGAACGTTATATACTATTACTATACAACGTGTAACGTTATATAGTATTACGTTATGACGTACAACGTTATATACTAATACGGTATAACGTATAACGTTATATACTATCACTATACAACGTGAAACGCTATATATTATTACGTCATAACGTATTACGTTATATAATATCACTATACAACGTGTAACGTTATATAGTATTACGTTATAACGTATAACGTTATATACTATTACGCTATAACGTATGACGCTATATACTATTACTATAAAACGTGTAACGTTAAATAGTATTACGTTATAACGTATAACGTTATATAGTATTACGTTATAACGTATAACGTAATATAGTGTTACATTATAGCGTATAACGTTATATAGTATTACGTTATAACGTATAACGTTATATACTATTACTATACAACGTGTAACGTTATATAGTATTACGTTATAACGTGTAACGTTATATACTATTACGGTATAACGTATAACGTTATATAGTGTTACGTTATAACGTATGACGTTATATAGTATTACGTTATAACTTATAACATTATATACTTTTACTATACAACGTGTAACGTTATATAGTATTACGTTATAACGTATAACGTTATATACTATTACGGTATAACGTATAACGTAATATAGTGTTACATTATAGCGTATAACGTTATATAGTATTATGTTATAACGTATAACGTTATATAGTATTACGTTATAACGTATAACGTTATATAGTATTACGTTAGAACTTATAACGTTATATACTTTTACTATACAACGTGTAACGTTATATAGTATTACGTTATAACGTATAACGTTATATACTATTACTATACAACGTGTAACGTTATATAGTATTACGTTATAACGTGTAACGTTATATACTATTACGTTATAACGTGTAACGTTATATAGTATTACGTTATGACGTATAACGTTGTATACTATTACGATATAACGAATAGTGTTCTATACTATTATTATACAACGTTTAACGTTATATAGTATTACGTTATAACGTTTAACGTCATATACTATTACGATATAACGTTATATACAATCACTATACAACGTGAAACGTTATATAGTATTACGTTATAAAGTATAACGTTATATACTATCACTATACAACGTGTAACATTATATAGTATTACGTTATAACGTATAACGGCATATAGTATTACTTTATAACGTATAACGTTATATACTATTACGCTATAACTTATGACGCTATATACTATTACAATACAACGTGTAACGTTATATAGTATTACGTTGTAACGTATAACGTTATATACTATTACGATTTAATATATAACGTTATATACTATTACGCTATAACGTATGACGCTATATACTATTACTATACAACGTGTAACGTTATATAGTATTACGTTATGACGTATAACGTTATATACTATTACGATATAACGTATAACGTTTTATACTAATACTATATAACGTGTAACGTTGTATAGGACTACGTTATAACGTATAACGTTATATACTATTACTATACAACGTGTAACGTTATATACTATTACTATACAACGTGGAACGTTATATACTATTACTATACAACGTGTAACGTTATATAGTATTACGTTATGACGTACAACGTTATATACTAATACGGTATAACGTATAACGTTATATACTATCACTATACAACGTGAAACGCTATATATTATTACGTCATAACGTATTACGTTATATAATATCACTATACAACGTGTAACGTTATATAGTATTACGTTATAACGTATAACGTTATATACTATTACGCTATAACGTATGACGCTATATACTATTACTATAAAACGTGTAACGTTAAATAGTATTACGTTATAACGTATAACGTTATATAGTATTACGTTATAACGTATAACGTAATATAGTGTTACATTATAGCGTATAACGTTATATAGTATTACGTTATAACGTATAACGTTATATACTATTACTATACAACGTGTAACGTTATATAGTATTACGTTATAACGTGTAACGTTATATACTATTACGGTATAACGTATAACGTTATATAGTGTTACGTTATAACGTATGACGTTATATAGTATTACGTTATAACTTATAACATTATATACTTTTACTATACAACGTGTAACGTTATATAGTATTACGTTATAACGTATAACGTTATATACTATTACGGTATAACGTATAACGTAATATAGTGTTACATTATAGCGTATAACGTTATATAGTATTATGTTATAACGTATAACGTTATATAGTATTACGTTATAACGTATAACGTTATATAGTATTACGTTAGAACTTATAACGTTATATACTTTTACTATACAACGTGTAACGTTATATAGTATTACGTTATAACGTATAACGTTATATACTATTACTATACAACGTGTAACGTTATATAGTATTACGTTATAACGTGTAACGTTATATACTATTACGTTATAACGTGTAACGTTATATAGTATTACGTTATGACGTATAACGTTGTATACTATTACGATATAACGAATAGTGTTCTATACTATTATTATACAACGTTTAACGTTATATAGTATTACGTTATAACGTTTAACGTTACATACTATTACGGTATGACGGGTAACGTTATATATTATGACGTTATAACGTGTAACGTTATATAGTATTACGTTGTAACTTATAACGTTATATACTCTTACGATTTAACATATATCGTTATATACTATTACTATATAACTTGTAACGTTATATGCTATTAGGATATAACGTATAACGTTGTATAATAATACTATATATCGTGTAACGTTGTATACTAATACTATATAACGTGTAACGTTATATAACATATATAGCGTTCTATTACGTATAACGTAAAACGTTATATACTATTACGTTATAACGTATAACGGTATATACTGTTTCGGTATAACGTATAACGTTGTATACTAATACTATATAACGTATAACGTTGTATAGGACTACGTTATAACGTATAACGTTTTATACTATTACTATACAACGTGTAACGTTATATAGTATTACGTCATGACGTATAACGTTATATACTATTACGGTTCAACGTATAACGTTTTATACTATCACTATACAACGTGAAACGTTATATAGTATTACGTTATAACGTATTACGTTATATAATATCACTATACAACGTGTAACGATATATAGTATTACGTTATAACGTATAACGTTATATACTATTACGCTATAACGTATAACATTAGATACTACTACTATACAACGTGTAACGATATATGGTATTACGTTATAACGTATAACGGTATATACTATTTCGGTATAATGTATAACGTTATGTAGTATTATGTTATAATGTATAACGGTATATACTATTACTATACAACGTGTAAAGTTATATAGTATTGCGTTATAACGTATAACGTTATATGGTATTACGTTATAACGTTTAACATTATGTACTATTACTATATAACGTATAGTGTTATATACCATTGCTATACAACGTGTAACGTTATATAGTATTACCTTATAACGTATAACGTCATATAGTATTACGCTATAACGTATAACGTTATATACTATTACGCTATAACGTATGCCGCTATATACTATTACTATACAACGTGTAACGTTATATAGTATTACGTTATAACTTATAACGTTATATGGTATTACGTTATAACGTACAACATTATATACTATTACTATACAACGTGTAACGTTATATAGTATTACGTTATAACGTATGACGTTATATAGCATTACGTTCTAACGTATAACGTTATATAGTACTACGTTATAACTTATAACGTTATGTAGTATTACGTTACAACGTATAACGTTATATACTACTACGATTTAACATATAACGTTATATACTATTACTATACAACGTGTAACGTTATATAGTATTACGTTATAACGTATGACGTTATATACCATTACGATATAACGTATAACGTTATATAATATTACGATATAACGCATAACGATATATATAATTACGTTATAACGTATGACGTTATATACTATCACTATACAACGTGAAACGTTATATAGTATTACGTTTTAACGTATTACGTTATATAATATCACTATACAACGTGTAACGTTATATAGTATTACGTTATAACGTATGACGTTATATAGCATTACGTTCTAACGTATAACGTTATATAGTACTACGTTATAACGTATAACGTTATGTAGTATTACGTTATAACGTATAACGTTATATACTACTACGATTTAACATATAACGTTATATACTATTACTATACAACGTGTAACGTTATATAGTATTACGTTATAACGTATGACGTTATATACTATTACGATATAACGTATAACGTTATATACTATTACGGTATAACGCATAACGTTATATAGTGTTACGTTATAACGTATGATGTTATATAGTATTACGTTATAACGTATAAGGTTATATACTAATAGTATACATCGAGTAAAGTTATATAGTATTACGTTATAACGTATAACGGTATATACTATTACGCTATAACGTATGACGCTATATACTATTACAATACAACGTGTAACGTTATATAGTATTACGTTGTAACGTATAACGTTATATACTATTACGATATAACGCATAAGGTTATATAGTATTACGTTGTAACGTATGACGTTATATAGCATTACGTTCTAACGTATAACGTTATATAGTACTACGTTATAACGTATAACGTTATATAGTACTACGTTATAACGTATGACGTTATATAGCATTATGTTCTAACGTATAACGTTACATAGTACTACGTTATAACGTATAACGTTATGTAGTATTACGTTATAACGTATAACGTTATATACTACTACGATTTAACATATAACGTTATATACTATTACTATACAACGTGTAACGTTATATAGTATTACGTTATAACGTATGACGTTATATACTATTACGATATAACGTATAACGTAATATACTGCTACGTTATAGCGTATAACGTTATATAGTATTACGTTATAACGTATGACGTTATATACTATCACTATACAACGTGAAACGTTATATAGTATTACGTTTTAACGTATTACGTTATATAATATCACTATACAACGTGTAACGTTATATAGTATTACGTTATAACGTATAACGTTATATACTATTACGCTATAACGTATGACGCTATATACTATTACTATACAACGTGTAACGTTATATAGTATTACGTTATAACGTATAACGTAATATAGTGTTACGTTATAGCGTATAACGTTATATAGTATTACGTTGTAACGTATAACGTTATTTAGTATTACGTTATAACGTATAACGTTATATGGTATTACGTTATAAGGTATAACTGTATATACTATTTCGGTATAATGTATAACGTTATGTAGTATTACGTTATAATGTATAACGTTATAAGCTATTACGGTATAACGTATAACGTTATGTAGTATTATGTTGTAACGTATAACGTTATATAGTATTACGTTCTGACGTATAGCGTTAAGTACTATTACGATATAACGTATAACGTTGTATACTATTACGGTATAACGTATAACGTAATATAGTGTTACGTTATAGCGTATAACGTTATATAGTATTACGTTATAACGTATAACGTTATATAGTGTTACGTTATAACGTATAACGTTATATGGTATTACGTTATAGGGTATGACGCTATATACTATTACAATACAACGTGTAACGTTATATAGTATTACGTTGTAACGTATAACGTTATATACTATTACGATTTAACATATAACGTTGTATACTATTACGGTATAACGTATAACGTTATATACTATTACGATATAACGCATAAGGTTATATAGTATTACGTTATAACGTATGACGTTATATAGCATTACGTTCTAACGTATAACGTTATATAGTACTACGTTATAACGTATAACGTTATGTAGTATTACGTTATAACGTATAACGTTATATACTAAAACGATTTAACATATAACGTTATATACTACTACTATACAACGTGTAACGTTATATAGTATTACGTTATGACGTATAACGTTAAGTACTATTACGATATAACGTATAACGTTGTATACTATTACGGTATAACGTATAACGTAATATACTGCTACGTTATAGCGTATAACGTTATATAGTATTACGTTATAACGTATAACGTTATATAGTATTACGTTATAACGTATAACGTTATATGGTATTACGTTATAAGGTATAACTGTATATACTACTTCGGTATAATGTATAACGTTATGTAGTATTACGTTATAATGTATAACGTTATAAGCTATTACGGTATAACGTATAACGTAATATAGTGTTACGTTGGAGCGTATAACGTTATATAGTATTACGTTATAACGCATAACGATATATAGTATTACGTTATAACGTATGACGTTATATACTATAACTATACAACGTGAAACGTTATATAGTATTACGTTTTAACGTATTACGTTATATAATATCACTATACAACGTGTAACGTTATATAGTATGACGTTATAACGTATAACGTTATATACTATTACGCTATAACGTATGACGCTATATACTATTACCATACAACGTGTAACGTTATATAGTATTACGTTATGACGTACAACGTTATATACTATTACGATATAACGTATAACGTTGTATACTAATACTATATAACGTGTAACGTTGTATAGGACTACGTTATAACGTATAACGTTATATACTATTACTATACAACGTGTAACGTTATATAGTATTACGTTATAACGTATAACATTATATACTATTACTATACAACGTGTAACGTTATATAGTATTACGTTATAACGTATAACGTTATATACTATTACGGTATAACGTATAACGTAATATAGTGTTACATTATAGCGTATAACGTTATATAGTATTACGTTATAACGTATAACGTTATATACTATTACTATACAACGTGTAACGTTATATACTATTACGATATAACGCATAACGATATATAGTATTACGTTATAACGTATAACGTTATATAGTATTACGTTATAACGTATAACATTATATACTATTACTATACAACGTGTAACGTTATATAGTATTACGTTATAACGTATAACAATATATACTATTACTATACAACGTGTAACGTTATATAGTATTACGTTATGACGTATAACGTTATATACTATTACGGTATAACGTATAACGTAATATAGTGATACGTTATAGCGTATAACGTTATATAGTATTACGTTATAACGTATAACGTCATATACTATTACGATATAACGTTATATACAATCACTATACAACGTGAAACGTTATATAGTATTACGTTATAAAGTATAACGTTATATACTATCACTATACAACGTGTAACATTATATAGTATTACGTTATAACGTATAACGGCATATAGTATTACTTTATAACGTGTAACGTTATATACTATTACGCTATAACTTATGACGCTATATACTATTACAATACAACGTGTAACGTTATATAGTATTACGTTGTAACGTATAACGTTATATACTATTACGATTTAACATATAACGTTATATTCTATTACGCTATAACGTATGACGCTATATACTATTACTATACAACGTGTAACGTTATATATTATTACGTTATGACGTACAACGTTATATACTATTACGATATAACGTATAACGTTGTATACTAATACTATATAACGTGTAACGTTGTATAGGACTACGTTATAACGTATAACGTTATATACTATTACTATACAACGTGTAACGTTATATAGTATTACGTTATAACGTATAACAATATATACTATTACTATACAACGTGTAACGTTATATAGTATTACGTTATGACGTATAACGTTATATACTATTACGGTATAACGTATAACGTAATATAGTGATACGTTATAGCGTATAACGTTATATAGTATTACGTTATAACGTATAACGTCATATACTATTACGATATAACGTTATATACAATCACTATACAACGTGAAACGTTATATAGTATTACGTTATAAAGTATAACGTTATATACTATCACTATACAACGTGTAACATTATATAGTATTACGTTATAACGTATAACGGCATATAGTATTACTTTATAACGTGTAACGTTATATACTATTACGCTATAACTTATGACGCTATATACTATTACAATACAACGTGTAACGTTATATAGTATTACGTTGTAACGTATAACGTTATATACTATTACGATTTAATATATAACGTTATATACTATTACGCTATAACGTATGACGCTATATACTATTACTATACAACGTGTAACGTTATATAGTATTACGTTATGACGTATAACGTTATATACTATTACGATATAACGTATAACGTTTTATACTAATACTATATAACGTGTAACGTTGTATAGGACTACGTTATAACGTATAACGTTATATACTATTACTATACAACGTGTAACGTTATATACTATTACTATACAACGTGGAACGTTATATACTATTACTATACAACGTGTAACGTTATATAGTATTACGTTATGACGTACAACGTTATATACTAATACGGTATAACGTATAACGTTATATACTATCACTATACAACGTGAAACGCTATATATTATTACGTCATAACGTATTACGTTATATAATATCACTATACAACGTGTAACGTTATATAGTATTACGTTATAACGTATAACGTTATATACTATTACGCTATAACGTATGACGCTATATACTATTACTATAAAACGTGTAACGTTAAATAGTATTACGTTATAACGTATAACGTTATATAGTATTACGTTATAACGTATAACGTAATATAGTGTTACATTATAGCGTATAACGTTATATAGTATTACGTTATAACGTATAACGTTATATACTATTACTATACAACGTGTAACGTTATATAGTATTACGTTATAACGTGTAACGTTATATACTATTACGGTATAACGTATAACGTTATATAGTGTTACGTTATAACGTATGACGTTATATAGTATTACGTTATAACTTATAACATTATATACTTTTACTATACAACGTGTAACGTTATATAGTATTACGTTATAACGTATAACGTTATATACTATTACGGTATAACGTATAACGTAATATAGTGTTACATTATAGCGTATAACGTTATATAGTATTATGTTATAACGTATAACGTTATATAGTATTACGTTATAACGTATAACGTTATATAGTATTACGTTATAACTTATAACGTTATATACTTTTACTATACAACGTGTAACGTTATATAGTATTACGTTATAACGTATAACGTTATATACTATTACTATACAACGTGTAACGTTATATAGTATTACGTTATAACGTGTAACGTTATATACTATTACGTTATAACGTGTAACGTTATATAGTATTACGTTATGACGTATAACGTTGTATACTATTACGATATAACGAATAGTGTTCTATACTATTATTATACAACGTTTAACGTTATATAGTATTACGTTATAACGTTTAACGTTACATACTATTACGGTATGACGGGTAACGTTATATATTATGACGTTATAACGTGTAACGTTATATAGTATTACGTTGTAACTTATAACGTTATATACTCTTACGATTTAACATATATCGTTATATACTATTACTATATAACTTGTAACGTTATATGCTATTAGGATATAACGTATAACGTTGTATAATAATACTATATATCGTGTAACGTTGTATACTAATACTATATAACGTGTAACGTTATATAACATATATAGCGTTCTATTACGTATAACGTAAAACGTTATATACTATTACGTTATAACGTATAACGGTATATACTGTTTCGGTATAACGTATAACGTTGTATACTAATACTATATAACGTATAACGTTGTATAGGACTACGTTATAACGTATAACGTTTTATACTATTACTATACAACGTGTAACGTTATATAGTATTACGTTATGACGTATAACGTTATATACTATTACGGTTCAACGTATAACGTTTTATACTATCACTATACAACGTGAAACGTTATATAGTCTTACGTTATAACGTATTACGTTATATAATATCACTATACAACGTGTAACGATATATAGTATTACGTTATAACGTATAACGTTATATACTATTACGCTATAACGTATAACATTAGATACTACTACTATACAACGTGTAACGATATATGGTATTACGTTATAACGTATAACGGTATATACTATTTCGGTATAATGTATAACGTTATGTAGTATTATGTTATAATGTATAACGGTATATACTATTACTATACAACGTGTAAAGTTATATAGTATTGCGTTATAACGTATAACGTTATATGGTATTACGTTATAACGTTTAACATTATGTACTATTACTATATAACGTATAGTGTTATATACCATTACTATACAACGTGTAACGTTATATAGTATTACCTTATAACGTATAACGTCATATAGTATTACGCTATAACGTATAACGTTATATACTATTACGCTATAACGTATGCCGCTATATACTATTACTATACAACGTGTAACGTTATATAGTATTACGTTATAACGTATAACGTTATATGGTATTACGTTATAACGTACAACATTATATACTATTACTATACAACGTGTAACGTTATATAGTATTACGTTATAACGTATGACGTTATATAGCATTACGTTCTAACGTATAACGTTATATAGTACTACGTTATAACTTATAACGTTATGTAGTATTACGTTACAACGTATAACGTTATATACTACTACGATTTAACATATAACGTTATATACTATTACTATACAACGTGTAACGTTATATAGTATTACGTTATAACGTATGACGTTATATACTATTACGATATAACGTATAACGTTATATAATATTACGATATAACGCATAACGATATATATAATTACGTTATAACGTATGACGTTATATACTATCACTATACAACGTGAAACGTTATATAGTATTACGTTTTAACGTATTACGTTATATAATATCACTATACAACGTGTAACGTTATATAGTATTACGTTATAACGTATGACGTTATATAGCATTACGTTCTAACGTATAACGTTATATAGTACTACGTTATAACGTATAACGTTATGTAGTACTACGTTATAACGTATGACGTTATATAGCATTATGTTCTAACGTATAACGTTATATAGTACTACGTTATAACGTATAACGTTATGTAGTATTACGTTATAACGTATAACGTTATATACTACTACGATTTAACATATAACGTTATATACTATTACTATACAACGTGTAACGTTATATAGTATTACGTTATAACGTATGACGTTATATACTATTACGATATAACGTATAACGTAATATACTGCTACGTTATAGCGTATAACGTTATATAGTATTACGTTATAACGTATGACGTTATATACTATCACTATACAACGTGAAACGTTATATAGTATTACGTTTTAACGTATTACGTTATATAATATCACTATACAACGTGTAACGTTATATAGTATTACGTTATAACGTATAACGTTATATACTATTACGCTATAACGTATGACGCTATATACTATTACTATACAACGTGTAACGTTATATAGTATTACGTTATAACGTATAACGTAATATAGTGTTACGTTATAGCGTATAACGTTATATAGTATTACGTTGTAACGTATAACGTTATTTAGTATTACGTTATAACGTATAACGTTATATGGTATTACGTTATAAGGTATAACTGTATATACTATTTCGGTATAATGTATAACGTTATGTAGTATTATGTTGTAACGTATAACGTTATATAGTATTACGTTCTGACGTATAGCGTTAAGTACTATTACGATATAACGTATAACGTTGTATACTATTACGGTATAACGTATAACGTAATATAGTGTTACGTTATAGCGTATAACGTTATATAGTATTACGTTATAACGTATAACGTTATATAGTGTTACGTTATAACGTATAACGTTATATGGTATTACGTTATAGGGTATGACGCTATATACTATTACAATACAACGTGTAACGTTATATAGTATTACGTTGTAACGTATAACGTTATATACTATTACGATTTAACATATAACGTTGTATACTATTACGGTATAACGTATAACGTTATATACTATTACGATATAACGCATAAGGTTATATAGTATTACGTTATAACGTATGACGTTATATAGCATTACGTTCTAACGTATAACGTTATATAGTACTACGTTATAACGTATAACGTTATGTAGTATTACGTTATAACGTATAACGTTATATACTAAAACGATTTAACATATAACGTTATATACTACTACTATACAACGTGTAACGTTATATAGTATTACGTTATGACGTATAACGTTAAGTACTATTACGATATAACGTATAACGTTGTATACTATTACGGTATAACGTATAACGTAATATACTGCTACGTTATAGCGTATAACGTTATATAGTATTACGTTATAACGTATAACGTTATATAGTATTACGTTATAACGTATAACGTTATATGGTATTACGTTATAAGGTATAACTGTATATACTACTTCGGTATAATGTATAACGTTATGTAGTATTACGTTATAATGTATAACGTTATAAGCTATTACGGTATAACGTATAACGTAATATAGTGTTACGTTGGAGCGTATAACGTTATATAGTATTACGTTATAACGCATAACGATATATAGTATTACGTTATAACGTATGACGTTATATACTATAACTATACAACGTGAAACGTTATATAGTATTACGTTTTAACGTATTACGTTATATAATATCACTATACAACGTGTAACGTTATATAGTATGACGTTATAACGTATAACGTTATATACTATTACGCTATAACGTATGACGCTATATACTATTACCATACAACGTGTAACGTTATATAGTATTACGTTATGACGTACAACGTTATATACTATTACGATATAACGTATAACGTTGTATACTAATACTATATAACGTGTAACGTTGTATAGGACTACGTTATAACTTATAACGTTATATACTATTACTATACAACGTGTAACGTTATATAGTATTACGTTATAACGTATAACATTATATACTATTACTATACAACGTGTAACGTTATATAGTATTACGTTATAACGTATAACGTTATATACTATTACGGTATAACGTATAACGTAATATAGTGTTACATTATAGCGTATAACGTTATATAGTATTACGTTTATAACGTATAACGTTATATACTATTACTATACAACGTGTAACGTTATATACTATTACGATATAACGCATAACGATATATAGTATTACGTTATAACGTATAACGTTATATAGTATTACGTTATAACGTATAACATTATATACTATTACTATACAACGTGCAAAGTTATATAGTATTACGTTATAACGTATAACGTTATATACTATTACGCTATAACGTATGACGCTATATACTATTACAATACAACGTGTAACGTTATATAGTATTACGTTGTAACGTATAACGTTATATACTATTACGATTTAACATATAACGTTATATTCTATTACGCTATAACGTATGACGCTATATACTATTACTATACAACGTGTAACGTTATATATTATTACGTTATGACGTACAACGTTATATACTATTACGATATAACGTATAACGTTGTATACTAATACTATATAACGTGTAACGTTGTATAGGACTACGTTATAACGTATAACGTTATATACTATTACTATACAACGTGTAACGTTATATAGTATTACGTTATAACGTATAACATTATATACTATTACTATACAACGTGTAACGTTATATAGTATTACGTTATGACGTATAACGTTATACACTATTACGGTATAACGTATAACGTAATATAGTGATACGTTATAGCGTATAACGTTATATAGTATTACGTTATAACGTATAACGTCATATACTATTACGATATAACGTTATATACAATCACTATACAACGTGAAACGTTATATAGTATTACGTTATAAAGTATAACGTTATATACTATCACTATACAACGTGTAACATTATATAGTATTACGTTATAACGTATAACGGCATATAGTATTACTTTATAACGTGTAACGTTATATACTATTACGCTATAACTTATGACGCTATATACTATTACAATACAACGTGTAACGTTATATAGTATTACGTTGTAACGTATAACGTTATATACTATTACGATTTAATATATAACGTTATATACTATTACGCTATAACGTATGACGCTATATACTATTACTATACAACGTGTAACGTTATATAGTATTACGTTATGACGTATAACGTTATATACTATTACGATATAACGTATAACGTTTTATACTAATACTATATAACGTGTAACGTTGTATAGGACTACGTTATAACGTATAACGTTATATACTATTACTATACAACGTGTAACGTTATATACTATTACTATACAACGTGGAACGTTATATACTATTACTATACAACGTGTAACGTTATATAGTATTACGTTATGACGTACAACGTTATATACTAATACGGTATAACGTATAACGTTATATACTATCACTATACAACGTGAAACGCTATATATTATTACGTCATAACGTATTACGTTATATAATATCACTATACAACGTGTAACGTTATATAGTATTACGTTATAACGTATAACGTTATATACTATTACGCTATAACGTATGACGCTATATACTATTACTATAAAACGTGTAACGTTAAATAGTATTACGTTATAACGTATAACGTTATATAGTATTACGTTATAACGTATAACGTAATATAGTGTTACATTATAGCGTATAACGTTATATAGTATTACGTTATAACGTATAACGTTATATACTATTACTATACAACGTGTAACGTTATATAGTATTACGTTATAACGTGTAACGTTATATACTATTACGGTATAACGTATAACGTTATATAGTGTTACGTTATAACGTATGACGTTATATAGTATTACGTTATAACTTATAACATTATATACTTTTACTATACAACGTGTAACGTTATATAGTATTACGTTATAACGTATAACGTTATATACTATTACGGTATAACGTATAACGTAATATAGTGTTACATTATAGCGTATAACGTTATATAGTATTATGTTATAACGTATAACGTTATATAGTATTACGTTATAACGTATAACGTTATATAGTATTACGTTATAACTTATAACGTTATATACTTTTACTATACAACGTGTAACGTTATATAGTATTACGTTATAACGTATAACGTTATATACTATTACTATACAACGTGTAACGTTATATAGTATTACGTTATAACGTGTAACGTTATATACTATTACGTTATAACGTGTAACGTTATATAGTATTACGTTATGACGTATAACGTTGTATACTATTACGATATAACGAATAGTGTTCTATACTATTATTATACAACGTTTAACGTTATATAGTATTACGTTATAACGTTTAACGTTACATACTATTACGGTATGACGGGTAACGTTATATATTATGACGTTATAACGTGTAACGTTATATAGTATTACGTTGTAACTTATAACGTTATATACTCTTACGATTTAACATATATCGTTATATACTATTACTATATAACTTGTAACGTTATATGCTATTAGGATATAACGTATAACGTTGTATAATAATACTATATATCGTGTAACGTTGTATACTAATACTATATAACGTGTAACGTTATATAACATATATAGCGTTCTATTACGTATAACGTAAAACGTTATATACTATTACGTTATAACGTATAACGGTATATACTGTTTCGGTATAACGTATAACGTTGTATACTAATACTATATAACGTATAACGTTGTATAGGACTACGTTATAACGTATAACGTTTTATACTATTACTATACAACGTGTAACGTTATATAGTATTACGTTATGACGTATAACGTTATATACTATTACGGTTCAACGTATAACGTTTTATACTATCACTATACAACGTGAAACGTTATATAGTATTACGTTATAACGTATTACGTTATATAATATCACTATACAACGTGTAACGTTATATAGTATTACGTTATAACGTATAACGTTATATACTATTACGGTATAACGTATAACGTAATATAGTGTTACATTATAGCGTATAACGTTATATAGTATTATGTTATAACGTATAACGTTATATAGTATTACGTTATAACGTATAACGTTATATAGTATTACGTTATAACTTATAACGTTATATACTTTTACTATACAACGTGTAACGTTATATAGTATTACGTTATAACGTATAACGTTATATACTATTACTATACAACGTGTAACGTTATATAGTATTACGTTATAACGTGTAACGTTATATACTATTACGTTATAACGTGTAACGTTATATAGTATTACGTTATGACGTATAACGTTGTATACTATTACGATATAACGAATAGTGTTCTATACTATTATTATACAACGTTTAACGTTATATAGTATTACGTTATAACGTTTAACGTTACATACTATTACGGTATGACGGGTAACGTTATATATTATGACGTTATAACGTGTAACGTTATATAGTATTACGTTGTAACTTATAACGTTATATACTCTTACGATTTAACATATATCGTTATATACTATTACTATATAACTTGTAACGTTATATGCTATTAGGATATAACGTATAACGTTGTATAATAATACTATATATCGTGTAACGTTGTATACTAATACTATATAACGTGTAACGTTATATAACATATATAGCGTTCTATTACGTATAACGTAAAACGTTATATACTATTACGTTATAACGTATAACGGTATATACTGTTTCGGTATAACGTATAACGTTGTATACTAATACTATATAACGTATAACGTTGTATAGGACTACGTTATAACGTATAACGTTTTATACTATTACTATACAACGTGTAACGTTATATAGTATTACGTTATGACGTATAACGTTATATACTATTACGGTTCAACGTATAACGTTTTATACTATCACTATACAACGTGAAACGTTATATAGTATTACGTTATAACGTATTACGTTATATAATATCACTATACAACGTGTAACGATATATAGTATTACGTTATAACGTATAACGTTATATACTATTACGCTATAACGTATAACATTAGATACTACTACTATACAACGTGTAACGATATATGGTATTACGTTATAACGTATAACGGTATATACTATTTCGGTATAATGTATAACGTTATGTAGTATTATGTTATAATGTATAACGGTATATACTATTACTATACAACGTGTAAAGTTATATATAGTATTGCGTTATAACGTATAACGTTATATGGTATTACGTTATAACGTTTAACATTATGTACTATTACTATATAACGTATAGTGTTATATACCATTACTATACAACGTGTAACGTTATATAGTATTACCTTATAACGTATAACGTCATATAGTATTACGCTATAACGTATAACGTTATATACTATTACGCTATAACGTATGCCGCTATATACTATTACTATACAACGTGTAACGTTATATAGTATTACGTTATAACGTATAACGTTATATGGTATTACGTTATAACGTACAACATTATATACTATTACTATACAACGTGTAACGTTATATAGTATTACGTTATAACGTATGACGTTATATAGCATTACGTTCTAACGTATAACGTTATATAGTACTACGTTATAACTTATAACGTTATGTAGTATTACGTTACAACGTATAACGTTATATACTACTACGATTTAACATATAACGTTATATACTATTACTATACAACGTGTAACGTTATATAGTATTACGTTATAACGTATGACGTTATATACTATTACGATATAACGTATAACGTTATATAATATTACGATATAACGCATAACGATATATATAATTACGTTATAACGTATGACGTTATATACTATCACTATACAACGTGAAACGTTATATAGTATTACGTTTTAACGTATTACGTTATATAATATCACTATACAACGTGTAACGTTATATAGTATTACGTTATAACGTATGACGTTATATAGCATAACGTTCTAACGTATAACGTTATATAGTACTACGTTATAACGTATAACGTTATGTAGTATTACGTTATAACGTATAACGTTATATACTACTACGATTTAACATATAACGTTATATACTATTACTATACAACGTGTAACGTTATATAGTATTACGTTATAACGTATGACGTTATATACTATTACGATATAACGTATAACGTTATATACTATTACGGTATAACGCATAACGTTATATAGTGTTACGTTATAACGTATGATGTTATATAGTATTACGTTATAACGTATAAGGTTATATACTAATAGTATACATCGAGTAAAGTTATATAGTATTACGTTATAACGTATAACGGTATATACTATTACGCTATAACGTATGACGCTATATACTATTACAATACAACGTGTAACGTTATATAGTATTACGTTGTAACGTATAACGTTATATACTATTACGATATAACGCATAAGGTTATATAGTATTACGTTGTAACGTATGACGTTATATAGCATTACGTTCTAACGTATAACGTTATATAGTACTACGTTATAACGTATAACGTTATATAGTACTACGTTATAACGTATAACGTTATATACTAAAACGATTTAACATATAACGTTATATACTATTACTATACAACGTGTAACGTTATATAGTATTACGTTATGACGTATAACGTTAAGTACTATTACGATATAACGTATAACGTTGTATACTATTACGGTATAACGTATAACGTAATATACTGCTACGTTATAGCGTATAACGTTATATAGTATTACGTTATAACGTATGACGTTATATACTATCACTATACAACGTGAAACGTTATATAGTATTACGTTTTAACGTATTACGTTATATAATATCACTATACAACGTGTAACGTTATATAGTATTACGTTATAACGTATAACGTTATATACTATTACGCTATAACGTATGACGCTATATACTATTACTATACAACGTGTAACGTTATATAGTATTACGTTATAACGTATAACGTAATATAGTGTTACGTTATAGCGTATAACGTTATATAGTATTACGTTGTAACGTATAACGTTATTTAGTATTACGTTATAACGTATAACGTTATATGGTATTACGTTATAAGGTATAACTGTATATACTATTTCGGTATAATGTATAACGTTATGTAGTATTACGTTATAATGTATAACGTTATAAGCTATTACGGTATAACGTATAACGTTATGTAGTATTATGTTGTAACGTATAACGATATATAGTATTACGTTCTGACGTATAGCGTTAAGTACTATTACGATATAACGTATAACGTTGTATACTATTACGGTATAACGTATAACGTAATATAGTGTTACGTTATAGCGTATAACGTTATATAGTATTACGTTATAACGTATAACGTTATATAGCATTACGTTCTAACGTATAACGTTATATAGTACTACGTTATAACTTATAACGCTATGTAGTATTACGTTACAACGTATAACGTTATATACTGCTACGATTTAACATATAACGTTATATACTATTACTATACAACGTGTAACGTTATATAGTATTACGTTTTAACGTATGACGTTATATACTATTACGATATAACGTATAACGTTATATAATATTACGATATAACGCATAACGATATATATAATTACGTTATAACGTATGACGTTATATACTATCACTATACAACGTGAAACGTTATATAGTATTACGTTTTAACGTATTACGTTATATAATATCACTAGACAACGTGTAACGTTATATAGTATTACGTTATAACGTATGACGTTATATAGCATTACGTTCTAACGTATAACGTTATATAGTACTACGTTATAACGTATAACGTTATGTAGTATTACGTTATAACGTATAACGTTATATACTACTACGATTTAACATATAACGTTATATACTATTACTATACAACGTGTAACGTTATATAGTATTACGTTATAACGTATGACGTTATATACTATTACGATATAACGTATAACGTTATATACTATTACGGTATAACGCATAACGTTATATAGTGTTACGTTATAACGTATGATGTTATATAGTATTACGTTATAACGTATAAGGTTATATACTAATAGTATACATCGAGTAAAGTTATATAGTATTACGTTATAACGTATAACGGTATATACTATTACGCTATAACGTATGACGCTATATACTATTACAATACAACGTGTAACGTTATATAGTATTACGTTGTAACGTATAACGTTATATACTATTACGATATAACGCATAAGGTTATATAGTATTACGTTGTAACGTATGACGTTATATAGCATTACGTTCTAACGTATAACGTTATATAGTACTACGTTATAACGTATAACGTTATATAGTACTACGTTATAACGTATAACGTTATATACTAAAACGATTTAACATATAACGTTATATACTATTACTATACAACGTGTAACGTTATATAGTATTACGTTATGACGTATAACGTTAAGTACTATTACGATATAACGTATAACGTTGTATACTATTACGGTATAACGTATAACGTAATATACTGCTACGTTATAGCGTATAACGTTATATAGTATTACGTTATAACGTATGACGTTATATACTATCACTATACAACGTGTAACGTTATATAGTATTACGTTATAACGTATAACGTAATATAGTGTTACGTTATAGCGTATAACGTTATATAGTATTACGTTGTAACGTATAACGTTATTTAGTATTACGTTATAACGTATAACGTTATATGGTATTACGTTATAAGGTATAACTGTATATACTATTTCGGTATAATGTATAACGTTATGTAGTATTACGTTATAATGTATAACGTTATAAGCTATTACGGTATAACGTATAACGTTATGTAGTATTATGTTGTAACGTATAACGTTATATAGTATTACGTTCTGACGTATAGCGTTAAGTACTATTACGATATAACGTATAACGTTGTATACTATTACGGTATAACGTATAACGTAATATAGTGTTACGTTATAGCGTATAACGTTATATAGTATTACGTTATAACGTATAACGTTATATAGTGTTACGTTATAACGTATAACGTTATATGGTATTACGTTATAGGGTATGACGCTATATACTATTACAATACTGTCACGTCCCGCGTTCCGCACGTGACGCCACGAACCAATAACTTATGAATAATTAAACACGACCAATAATAATAAATTAACTAATAACTAACCAATCAAAATAAAAAGAATTATACGACAGACAATCAAAATGAAATAAATGAATCAATAAGAAGAAACACTACAACCAATCAGCAATGACATATAAAATACAAATAAAATGAAATAATTAAATGAACCAATAAATAAAACAAACCGCGATTCAAATGTATGAGATTTCTCTGCGAAAACACATGTATATACACACACGTGTATGCATATCTGTGTGTGTGACCTACTTCGTGAATCTGAATAATTGGTAATCTAATAAAATATAAAAGAAATAAAATATACTACATTACACCAGCATTCTAATAAAAGTGAAAATTGTATACAAGATTACTCTGCGACACACACATATATAGATATACACATGCGTACGCGTATCTTTGGGAAAAATTCATAATATATATATATATATATGTATGTATACGTTATTAAACCATTAAAACGCAAAGAAATAAATATATAGATTTACATTTCTACAAACCTAGAGAATTATATACGAAATCCACATTATGGAATATTCAACCAATTAACGATCCGAGAAACAATGAGAATAACAATACGCGCACATATACATATGCATATATATATTTTACATAATGGAAAATTACATTGTGAAATGTATATATATATATACACATATTATTATATCGAACAACTACTCATCTAATATACAAAATCACCTTGTAAAAATTACATTACTGAACATTCAACTAAACCAACTGAAGATTTAGTATAATAATATATAATAATATAATAATATATATATATACATAGATATGTGAAATAGCGTTGTATATAACCGGAAACAATACAAATGTCACACGACTTCTTCAACAACTTCGACTCTTCGTTCCTGCCGACAACACCTCACACGATGACTGCGTCTTCTAGGGCCACTTACGGATTCTTTACAATTCTTCTTCTTCTTGCACTGAAATATCATATGCAGTGAATAAAACACGAAAGAAGCAGGATGAACTAAATAAAAGAAATCATAACAAGATACACACCGAGACAATCCGCATGGGAACCTCTGACAAAGTATCTATCATTAAATGCATAATAATCAAGATGCACAAACCTCATCTGGAAGTCGACACCACTCACAGCGTGCCAATGCAAGGGAGGAAAACGAATGAAATTGTATTTCGTGAAGACGTTTCACCACTTTCCATAGATCAGAAACTGGAGTTACACAACTAATAACCTAATAACAAGAAGGTAATATAAAATATACACGATTTAATATATAGCAAATATGGACATATAAATCTACAAGGAGCAAAATATATCTCATATTGTCAAATAAAACCAAATTGTCAAAAGATCATCAGGACACGACGCCAACGAAGGTGCCACTGTGCCTATTTGGATGGAAAACCGCCACTTCAGCATCATCCCTCGCACATATTCACACACGCACGTCGATCACGTCATCTCGTACCATTCACATATCTTCTTCCTCTTGCGCTAAAACAAATTCACAAGTTTAAGGAAACAAACAACATGCGAAACGAGATAGAATACTAAAAACACATACTCATACAGTTCGCACAGGCGCGGACGCTTTTGTGTCCATCACTCAACATAACCTGTAATAATCAAAATCCACGTTCTCTCATGGAAACTCTAAAAACCTGCAGCATTGCGATTCCCACCGGAACGAACTGTCACGTGACTGTCATCCCATTGGGGATGTCATTATAAAAAGCGTAGCGACACAATTCAAATCAGAGTAATTGTTAGCGGGTCAGTTGAATAAAGGAATAGAAGAGAGTAATTGTTAGCGGGTCAGTTGAATAAAGGAATAGAAGGGAGTAATCGTTACCAGTTGAATAAAAGAGTAAGGGAGTAATTGTTAGCGGGTCAGTTGAATAAAGGAATAGAAGAGAGTAATTGTTAGCGTTCGGGAGAATTTAGCGAAAAATAAAGAAGAGTCAGATTAATTGTTAGCGTTAGCGTTAGCGATTAATTGTTAGTGGTTCAGTTAGAACAATCAGAGTAATTGTGAAAAGAGAGTAACTGCCATTAGTTGGTTCAGTTAGAATATAGTCAGAGAAATTGTTAGCGTTCGGGAGAATTTAACGAAATTAAAGAAGAGTAATTCAGTTAGAATAAAGAAATAGGATAGAGCAATTGTGATTAGTTGGTTCAGGAGAATTTAGCGAAAATAAGGAGAGTAATTGTTAGTCGTTCAATTGAATTTGAGTGAGTCTGATATCAGTTCGTTCAGTTGATTTAATTAGAATTTAAGTTAGGATTAGAGAATAATTGTTCGTTCCAGTTCGAGTTTAAGAATTACGAGATATAAATGTTATTAGTCAGTTCGAATTATAAAATAATTGTTATTAGTCAGTTAGAATCAAAACAATAGTTGGCTCAAGTTTTTGTGTTAGAATTTCGAATTGTTAAACACGTCCGGACACACTGTTGTTTACACTGTTCAAATTAAATAAAGATTAAAACGAAAAATTATAGAAGTGTCGATCTTTGTAAAACCGGAATCACCCCAGCGGCCTGCCCGTTCATCAGCGGAGACCAACGTCAGGTGAGTTAACTTTAATTATTATTAATAATTAATAATTAAAATAATAAATAATATCAATGATTAGTATAATTCGTCATTAATTCCGCCTGTAATAATTATTTATAA
This sequence comes from Bombus affinis, assembly GCF_024516045.1. Classification (NCBI taxonomy): domain Eukaryota; kingdom Metazoa; phylum Arthropoda; class Insecta; order Hymenoptera; family Apidae; genus Bombus; species Bombus affinis. The sequence goes on along the minus strand of NW_026109041.1, from coordinate 66,390 downwards.
TATAATTGTTTATTCCAAACAATCCTCTCCCGTGCTAGTATTCCTGCGCATAGCAGGTTAGCCGAAACGTGGAGATTGTTGACCAGTGGCCTAAACTCCGATCAACGCTACATAATCTAACAAGAAATATCTAATTGAAACAGTCCTTAGACTGTTTCTGGTGGCAGCGACTACTACATTGTTTAAAATTTCAAAATTTGGATAGCGAAACGTAACAATACAACGTGTAACGTTATATAGTATTACGTTGTAACGTATAACGTTATATACTATTACGATTTAACATATAACGTTGTATACTATTACGATATAACGTATAACGTTATATACTATTACGATATAACGCATAAGGTTATATAGTATTACGTTATAACGTATGACGTTATATAGCATTACGTTCTAACGTATAACGTTATATAGTACTATGTTATAACGTATAACGTTATGTAGTATTACGTTATAACGTATAACGTTATATACTAAAACGATTTAACATATAACGTTATATACTACTACTATACAACGTGTAACGTTATATAGTATTACGTTATGACGTATAACGTTAAGTACTATTACGATATAACGTATAACGTTGTATACTATTACGGTATAACGTATAACGTAATATACTGCTACGTTATAGCGTATAACGTTATATAGTATTACGTTATAACGTATAACGTTATATAGTATTACGTTATAACGTATAACGTTATATGGTATTACGTTATAAGGTATAACTGTATATACTACTTCGGTATAATGTATAACGTTATGTAGTATTACGTTATAATGTATAACGTTATAAGCTATTACGGTATAACGTATAACGTAATATAGTGTTACGTTGGAGCGTATAACGTTATATAGTATTACGTTATAACGCATAACGATATATAGTATTACGTTATAACGTATGACGTTATATACTATAACTATACAACGTGAAACGTTATATAGTATTACGTTTTAACGTATTACGTTATATAATATCACTATACAACGTGTAACGTTATATAGTATGACGTTATAACGTATAACGTTATATACTATTACGCTATAACGTATGACGCTATATACTATTACCATACAACGTGTAACGTTATATAGTATTACGTTATAACGTATAACGTAATATATTGTTACGTTATAGCGTATAACGTTATATAGTATTACGTTATAACGTATAACGTTATATGGAATTACGTTATAACGTATAACGTTATATGGTATTACGTTATAAGGTATAACTGTATATACTACTTCGGTATAATGTATAACGTTATGTAGTATTACGTTATAATGTATAACGTTATAAGCTATTACGGTATAACGTATAACGTAATATAGTGTTACGTTGTAGCGTATAACGTTATATAGTATTACGTTATAACGTATAACGTTATATAGTATTACGTTATAACGTATATCGTTATATGGTATTACGTTATAAGGTATAACTGTATATACTATTTCGGTATAATGTATAACGTTATGTAGTATTACGTTATAATGTATAACGTTATAAGCTATTACGGTATAACGTATAACGTTATGCAGTATTATGTTGTAACGTATAACGTTATGTAGTATTACGTTATAACGTATAACGATATACACTATTACGGTATTACGTGTAACGTTATATAGTATTACGTTATATAGTATTACGTTATAACGTATAACGTCATATACTATTACGATATAACGTTATATACTATCACTATACAACGTGAAACGTTATATAGTGTTACGTTATAACGTATAACGTCATATAGTATTACGTTATAACGCATAACGATATATAGTATTACGTTATAACGTATGACGTTATATAGCATTACGTTATAACGTATAACGATATAAACTATTTCGGTATAATGTATAACGTTGTATACTAATACTATATAACGTGTAACGTTGTATAGGTCTACGTTATAACGTATAACGTTATATACTATTACTATACAACGTGTAACGTAATATAGTATTACGTTATAACGTATAACGGCATATAGTATTACTTTATAACGTATGACGCTATATACTATTACAATACAACGTGTAACGTTATATAGTATTACGTTGTAACGTATAACGTTATATACTATTACGATTTAACATATAACGTTATATACTATTACGCTATAACGTATGACGCTATATACTATTACTATACAACGTGTAACGTTATATAGTATTACGTTATGACGTATAACGTTATATACTATTACGATATAACGTATAACGTTGTATACTATTACGGTATAACGTATAACGTAATATAGTGTTACGTTATAGCGTATAACGTTATATACTATTACGTTATAACGTATAACGTTATATAGTATTACGTTATAACGTATAACGTTATATACTATTACGGTATAACGTATAACGTTATATGGTGTTACGTTATAACGTATAGCGTTATATAGTATTACGTTATAACGTATAACATTATATACTATTACTATACAACGTGTAACGTTATATAGTATTACGTTATAACGTATAACGTTATATACTATTACGCTATAACGTATAACGTAATATAGTGTTACATTATAGCGTATAACGTTATATAGTATTACGTTATAACGTATAACGTTATATACTATTACTATACAATGTGTAACGTTATATAGTATTACGTTATAACGTCTAACGTTATATACTATTACGGTATAACGTATAACGTTATACAGTGTTACGTTATAACGTATAACGGTATATACTTTTTCGGTATACTGTATAACGTTATGTAATATTACGTTATAACGTATAACGTTATACAGCATTTCGGTAGAACGTACAACGTTATATACTAATACTATACATCGTGTAAAGTTATATAGTATTACGTTATAGCGTATAACATTATATACTAATACTATACATCGAGTAAAGTTATATAGTATTACGTTATAATGTATAACGTTATAAGCTATTACGGTATAACGTATAACGTTATGTAGTATTATGTTGTAACGTAAAACGTTATATAGTATTATGCTATAATGTATAACGTTATATACTATTACTATACAACGTGAAACGTTATATAGTATTACGTTATAACGTATTACGTTATAACGTATTACGTTATATAATATCACTATACAACGTGTAACGATATATAGTATTACGTTATAACGTATAACGTTATATTCTATTACGCTATAACGTATGACGCTATATACTATTACTATACAACGTGTAACGTTATATAGTATTACGTTATAACGTATAACATTAAATACTATTACTATACAACGTGTAACGATATATGGTCTTACGTTATAACGTATAACGGAATATACTATTTCGGTATAATGGATAACGTTATGTCGTATTATGTTATATTGTATAACGTTATATACTATTACTATACAACGTGTAAAGTTATATAGTATTGCGTTATAACGTATAACGTTATATGGTATTACGTTATAACGTATAACATTATGTACTATTACGATATAACGTATAGTGTTATATACCATTGCTATACAACGTGTAACGTTATATAGTATTACGTTATAACGTATAACGTCATATAGTATTACGCTATAACGTATAACGTTATATACTATTACGCTATAACGTATGACGCTATATACTATTACTATACAACGTGTAACGTTATATAGTATTACGTTATATCGTATAACGGTATATACTATTTCGGTATACTGTATAACGTTATGTAATAATACGTTATAACGTATAACGTTATACAGCATTTCGTTAGAACGTATAACGTTATATACTAATACTATACATCGTGTAAAGTTAAATAGTATTACGTTATAGCGTATAACATTATATACTATTACTATACAACGTGTAACGTTATATAGTATTACGTTATAACGTATAACGTTATATACTATTACGGTATAACGTTTAACGTAATATAGTGTTACATTATAGCGTATAACGTTATATAGTATTACGTCATAACGTATAAGGTTATATACTAATACTATACATCGAGTAAAGTTATATAGTATTACGTTATAATGTATAACGTTATAAGCTATTACGGTATAACGTATAACGTTATGTAGTATTATGTTGTAACGTAAAACGTTATATAGTATTATGCTATAATGTATAACGTTATATACTATTACTATACAACGTGAAACGTTATATAGTATTACGTTATAACGTATTACGTTATAACGTATTACGTTATATAATATCACTATACAACGTGTAACGATATATAGTATGACGTTATAACGTATAACGTTATATACTATTACGCTATAACGTATGACGCTATATACTATTACTATACAACGTGTAACGTTATATAGTATTACGTTATAACGTATAACATTAAATACTATTACTATACAACGTGTAACGATATATGGTATTACGTTATAACGTATAACGGAATATACTATTTCGGTATAATGGATAACGTTATGTCGTATTATGTTATATTGTATAACGTTATATACTATTACTATACAACGTGTAAAGTTATATAGTATTGCGTTATAACGTATAACGTTATATGGTATTACGTTATAACGTATAACATTATGTACTATTACGATATAACGTATAGTGTTATATACCATTGCTATACAACGTGTAACGTTATATAGTATTACGTTATAACGTATAACGTCATATAGTATTACGCTATAACGTATAACGTTATATACTATTACGCTATAACGTATGACGCTATATACTATTACTATACAACGTGTAACGTTATATAGTATTACGTTATATCGTATAACGGTATATACTATTTCGGTATACTGTATAACGTTATGTAATATTACGTTATAACGTATAACGTTATACAGCATTTCGTTAGAACGTATAACGTTATATACTAATACTATACATCGTGTAAAGTTATATAGTATTACGTTATAGCGTATAACATTATATACTATTACTATACAACGTGTAACGTTATATAGTATTACGTTATAACGTATAACGTTATATACTATTACGGTATAACGTTTAACGTAATATAGTGTTACATTATAGCGTATAACGTTATATAGTATTACGTCATAACGTATAAGGTAATATACTAATACTATACATCGAGTAAAGTTATATAGTATTACGTTATAATGTATAACGTTATAAGCTATTACGGTATAACGTATAACGTTATGTAGTATTATGTTGTAACGTAAAACGTTATATAGTATTATGCTATAATGTATAACGTTATATACTATTACTATACAACGTGAAACGTTATATAGTATTACGTTATAACGTATTACGTTATAACGTATTACGTTATATAATATCACTATACAACGTGTAACGATATATAGTATTACGTTATAACGTATAACGTTATATACTATTACGCTATAACGTATGACGCTATATACTATTACTATACAACGTGTAACGTTATATAGTATTACGTTATAACGTATAACATTAAATACTATTACTATACAACGTGTAACGATATATGGTATTACGTTATAACGTATAACGGTATATACTATTTCGGTATAATGGATAACGTTATGTCGTATTATGTTATATTGTATAACGTTATATACTATTACTATACAACGTGTAAAGTTATATAGTATTGCGTTATAACGTATAACGTTATATGGTATTACGTTATAACGTATAACATTATATACTATTGCGATATAACATATAGCGTTATATACTATTACTATACAACGTGTAAAGATATATAGTACTACGTTATAACGTATAGCGTTATATAGTATTACGTTATAACGTATAACATTATATACTATGACTATACAACGTGTAACGTTATATAGTATTACGTTATAACGTATAACGTTATATACTATTACGGTATAACGTATAACGTAATATAGTGTTACATTATAGCGTATAACGTTATATAGTATTACGTTATAACGTATAACGTTATATACTATTACTATTCAACGTGTAACGTTATATAGTATTACGTTATAACGTATAACGTTATATGGTATTACGTTATAAGGTATAACTGTATATACTATTTCGGTATAATGTATAACGTTATGTAGTATTACGTTATAATGTATAACGTTATAAGCTATTACGGTATAACGTATAACGTTATGTAGTATTATGTGGTAACGTATAACGTTATGTAGTATTACGTTATAACGTATAACGTTATATACTATTACGTTATAACGTATAACGATATACACTATTACGGTATTACGTGTAACGTTATATAGTATTACGTTTTATAGTATTACGTCATAACGTATAACGTCATATACTATTACGATATAACGTTATATACTATCACTATACAACGTGAAACGTTATATAGTATTACTATATAAAGTATAACGTTATATACTATCACTATACAACGTGTAACATTATATAGTATTACGTTATAACGTATAACGGCATATAGTATTACTTTATAACGTATAACGTTATATACTATTACGCTATAGCGTATCACGCTATATACTATTACAATACAACGTGTAACGTTATATAGTATTACGTTGTAACGTATAACGTTATATACTATTACGATTTAACATATAACGTTATATACTATTACGGTATAACGTATGACGCTATATACTAATACTATACAACGTGTAACGTTATATAGTATTACGTTATGACGTATAACGTTATATACTATCACTATACAACGTGTAACGTTATATAGTATTACGTTATGACGTATAACGTTATATAGTATTACGTTATGACGTATAACGTTATATACTATTACGGTTCGACGTATAACGTTTTATACTATCACTATACAACGTGAAACGTTATATAGTATTACGTTATAACGTATTACGTTATATAATATCACTATACAACGTGTAACGTTATATAGTATTACGTTATAGCGTAAACCGTTATATACTATTACGGTATAACGTATAACGTAATATAGTGTTACGTCATAGCGTATAACGTTATATAGTATTACGTTATAACGTATAACGTTATATAGTATTACGTTATAACTTATAACGTTATATGGTATTACGTTATAAGGTATAACTGTATATACTATTTCGGTATAATGAATAACGTTATAAGCTATTACGGTATAACGTATAACGTTATGTAGTATTATGTTGTAACGTATAACGTTATGTAGTATTATGCTATAATGTATAACGTTATATACTATTACTATACAACGTGAAACGTTATATAGTGTTACGTTATAACGTATTACGTTATATAATATCACTATACAACGTGTAACGATATATAGTATTACGTTATAATGTTTAACATTATATACTATTACGATATAACGTATAGTGTTATATACCATTGCTATACAACGTGTAACGTTATATAGTATTCCGTTATAACGTATAACGTCATATAGTATTACGCTATAACGTATAACGTTATATACTATTACGCTATAACGTATGACGCTATATACTATTACTATACAACGTGTAACGTTATATAGTATTACGTTATAACGTATTACGTTATATAATATCACTACACAACGTGTAACGATATATAGTATTACGTTATAATGTTTAACATTATGTACTATTACGATATAACGTATAGTGTTATATACCATTGCTATACAACGTGTAACGTTATATAGTATTACGTTATAACGTATAACGTTATATACTATTACGCTATAACGTATGACGCTATATACTATTACTATACAACGTGTAACGTTATATAGTATTACGTTATAACGTATAACGCTCTATAGTATTACGTTATAACGTATAACATTAAATACTATTACTATACAACGTGTAACGATATATGGTATTACGTTATAACGTATAACGGTATATACTATTTCGGTATAATGTATAACGTTATGTAGTATTATGTTATAATGTATAACGTTATATACTATTACTATACAACGTGTAAAGTTATATAGTATTGCGTTATAACGTATAACGTTATATGGTATTACGTTATAATGTTTAACATTATGTACTATTACGATATAACGTATAGTGTTATATACCATTGCTATACAATGTGTAACGTTATATAGTATTACGTTATAACGTATAACGTCATATAGTATTACACTATAACGTATAACGTTATATACCATTACGCTATAACGTATGACGCTATATACTATTACTATACAACGTGTAACGTTATATAGTATTACGTTATAACGTATAACGTTATATGGTATTACGTTATAACGTACAACATTATATACTATTACTATACAACGTGTAACGTTATATAGTATTACGTTATAACGTGTAACGTTATACACTATTACGGTATAACGTATAGCGTTATATAGTGTTACGTTATAACGTATGACGCTATATACTATTACAATACAACGTGTAACTTTATATAGTATTACGTTGTAACGTACAACGTTATATACTATTACGATATAACGCATAACGCTATATAGTATTACGTTATAACGTATGACGTTATATAGCATTGCGTTCTAACGTATAACGTTATATAGTACTACGTTATAACGTGTAACGTTATATAGTATTACGTTATAACGTATGACGTTATATATTATTACGATATAACGTATAACGTTATATACTATTACGATATAACGCATAACGATATATAGCATTACGTTATAACGTATGACGTTATATACTAACGTGTAACGATATATAGTATTACGTTATAACGTATAACATTATATACTATTACGTTATAACGTATAACGATATACACTATTACGGTATTACGTGTAACGTTATATAGTATTACGTTATATAGTATTACGTTATAACGTATAACGTCATATACTATTACGATATAACGTTATATACTATCACTATACAACGTGAAACGTTATATAGTATTACGTTATAAAGTATAACGTTATATACTATCACTATACAACGTGTAACATTATATAGTATTACGTTATAACGTATAATGGCATATAGTATTACTTTGTAACGTATAACGTTATATACTATTACGCTATAACGTATGACGTTATATACTATTACAATACAACGTGTAACGTTATATAGTATTACGTTGTAACGTATAACGTTATATACTATTACGATTTAACATATAACGTTATATACTATTACGCTATAACGTATGACGCTATATACTATTACTATACAACGTGTAACGTTATATAGTATTACGTTATGACGTATAACGTTGTATACTATTACGATATAACGAATAGTGTTCTATACTAGTATTATACAATGTTTAACGTTATATATCATTACGTTATAACGTTTAACGTTACATATTATTACGGTATGACGGGTAACGTTATATATTATTACGTTATAACGTGTAACGTTATATAGTATTACGTTGTAACTTATAACGTTATATACTCTTACGATTTAACATATATCGTTATATGCTATTAGTATATAACTTGTAACGTTAAATGCTATTAGGATATAACGTATAACGTTGTATACTAATACTATATATCGTGTAACGTTGTATACTAATACTATATACCGTGTAACGTTATATAACGTATATAGCGTTCTATTACGTATAACGTAAAACGTTATATACTATTACGATATAACGTATAACGTTGTATACTAATACTATATAACCTGTAACGTTATATAGTATTACGTTATAACGTATAACGGTATATACTATTTCGGTATAACGTATAACGTTGTATACTAATACTGTATAACGTATAACGTTGTATAGGACTACGTTATATCGTATAACATTATATACTATTACTATACAACGTGTAACGTTAAATAGTATTACGTTATAACGTATAACGTTATATAGTATTACGTTATAACGTATGACGTTATATATTATTACGATATAACGTATAACGTTATATACTATTACGATATAACGCATAACGATATATAGCATTACGTTATAACGTATGACGTTATATACTAACGTGTAACGATATATAGTATTACGTTATAACGTATAACGTTATATACTATTACGTTATAACGTATAACGATATACACTATTACGGTATTACGTGTAACGTTATATAGTATTACGTTATACAGTATTACGTTATAACGTATAACGTCATATACTATTACGATATAACGTTATATACTATCACTATACAACGTGAAACGTTATATAGTATTACGTTATAAAGTATAACGTTATATACTATCACTATACAACGTGTAACATTATATAGTATTACGTTATAACGTATAACGGCATATAGTATTACTTTGTAACGTATAACGTTATATACTATTACGCTATAACGTATGACGCTATATACTATTACAATACAACGTGTAACGTTATATAGTATTACGTTGTAACGTATAACGTTATATACTATTACGATTTAACATATAACGTTATATACTATTACGCTATAACGTATGACGCTATATACTATTACTATACAACGTGTAACGTTATATAGTATTACGTTATAACGTATAATGTTATATACTATTACGCTATAACGTATGACGCTATATAATATTACAATACAACGTGAAACGTTATATAGTATTACGTTATAACGTATTACGTTATATAATATCACTATACAACGTGTAACGTTATATAGTATTACGTTATATTGTATAACATTATATAGTATTACGTTATAACGTATAACGTTATATTGGATTACGTTATAACGTTTAACGGTATATACTATTTCGGTATACTGTATAACGTTATGTAATATTACGTTATAACGTATAACGTTATACAGCATTTCGTTAGAACGTATAACGTTATATACTAATACTATACATCGTGTAAAGTTATATAGTATTACGTTATAGCGTATAACATTATATACTATTACTATACAACGTGTAACGTTATATAGTATAACGTTATAACGTATAACGTTATATACTATTACGGTATAACGTTTAACGTAATATAGTGTTACATTATAGCGTATAACGTTATATAGTACTACGTTATAACGTATAAGGTTATATACTAATACTATACATCGAGTAAAGTTATATAGTATTACGTTATAACGTATAACGTTATATACTATTACGCTATAACGTATGACGCTATATACTATTACAATACAACGTGTAACGTTATATAGTATTACGTTGTAACGTATAACGTTATATACTACTACGATTTAACATATAACGTTATATAGTGTTACGTTATAACGTATGACGTTATATAGTATTACGTTATAACGTATAAGGTTATATACTAATACTATACATCGAGTAAAGTTATATAGTATTACGTTATAACGTATAACGTTATATGGTATTACGTTATAACGTATAACATTATATACTATTACGATATAACGTATAGCGTTATATACTATTACTATAGAACGTGTAACGTTATATAGTACTGCGTTATAACGTGTAACGTTACATAGTATTACGTTATAACGTATAACGTTATATACTATTACGGTATAACGTATAACGTAATATAGTGCTACATTATAGCGTATAACGTTATATAGTATTACGTTATAACGTATAACGTTATATACTATTACTATACAACGTGTAACGTTATATAGTATTACGTTATAACGTGTAACGTTATATACTATTACGGAATAACGTATAACGTTATATAGTGTTACGTTATAACGTATGACGTTATATAGTATTACGATATAACGTATAAGGTTATATACTAATAGTATACATCGTGTAAAGTTATATAGTATTACGTTATAACGTGTATCGTTATATAGTATTACGTTATAACGTATAACGGTATATACTATTTCGGTATACTGTATAACGTTATGTAATATTACGTTATAACTTATAACGTTATACAGCATATCGTTAGAACGTATAACGTTATATACTAATACTATACATCGTGTAAAGTTATATAGTATTACGTTATAGCGTATAACATTATATACTATTACTATACAACGTGTAACGTTATATAGTATTACGTTATAACGTATAACGTTCTATAGTATTACGTTATAACGTATAACATTAAATACTATTACTATACAACGTGTAACGATATATGGTATTACGTTATAACGTATAAGGTTATATACTAATACTATACATCGAGTAAAGTTATATATTATTACGTTATAACGTATAACGTTATATGGTATTACGTTATAACGTATAACATTATATACTATTACGATTTAACATATAACGTTATATAACATTACTATACAACGTGTAACATTATATAGTATTACGTTATAACGTATAACGTTATATACTATTACGGTATAACGTATAACGTTATATAGTGTTACGTTGTAACGTATGACGTTATATAGTATTACGTTATAACGTATAAGGTTATATACTAATACTATACATCGAGTAAAGTTATATAGTATTACGTTATAACGTATAACGTTATATGGTATTACGTTATAACGTATAACATTATATACTATTACGATATAACGTATCGCGTTATATACTATTACTATAGAACGTGTAACGTTATATAGTACTACGTTATAACGTGTAACGTTATATAGTATTACGTTATAACGTATAACGTTATATACTATTACGGTATAACGTATAACGTAATATAGTGTTACATTATAGCGTATAACGTTATATAGTATTACGTTATAACGTATAACGTTCTATAGTATTACGTTATAACGTATAACATTAAATACTATTACTATACAACGTGTAACGATATATGGTATTACGTTATAACGTATAAGGTTATATACTAATACTATACATCGAGTAAAGTTATATAGTATTACGCTATAACGTATAACGTTATATGCTATTACGTTATAACGTATAACATTATATACTATTACGATTTAACATATAACGTTATATAACATTACTATACAACGTGTAACATTATATAGTATTACGTTATAACGTATAACGTTATATACTACTACGATTTAACATATAACGTTATATGCTATTACTATACAACGTGTAACGTTATACAGCATTACGTTAGAACGTATAACGTTATATAGTGTTACGTTATAACGTATGACGTTATATAGTATTACGTTATAACGTATAAGGTTATATACTATTACTATACATCGAGTAAAGTTATATAGTATTACGTTATAACGTATAACGTTATATACTATTACGCTACAACGTATGACGCTATATACTATTACAATACAACGTGTAACGTTATATAGTATTACGTTGTAACGTATAACGTTATATACTACTACGATTTAACATATAACGTTATATGCTATTACTATACAACGTGTAACGTTATACAGCATTACGTTAGAACGTATAACGTTATATACTAATAGTATACATCGTGTAAAGTTATATAGTATTACGTTATAACGTGTATCGTTATATAGTATTACGTTATACCGTATAACGCTATATACTATTTCGGTATACTGTATAACGTTATGTAATATTACGTTATAACGTATAACGTTATACAGCATTACGTTAGAACGTATAACGTTATATACTAATACTATACGTCGTGTAAAGTTATATAGTAATACGTTATAGCGTATAACGTTATATACTATTACTATACAACGTGTAACGTTATATAGTATTACGTTATAACGTATAAGGTTATATACTAATACTATACATCCAGTAAAGTTATATAGTATTACGTTATAACGTATAACGTTATATACTATTACGCTATAACGTATGACGCTATATACTATTACAATACAACGTTTAACGTTTTATAGTATTACGTTATAACGTTTAACGTTACATAGTATTACGGTATGACGGGCAACGTTATATATTATTACGTTATAACGTGTAACGTTATATAGTATTACGTTGTAACTTATAAAGTTATATACTCTTACGATTTAACATATATCGTTATATACTATTACTATATAACTTGTAACGTTATATGCTATTAGGATGTAACGTATAACGTTGTATACTAATACTATATATCGTGTAACGTTGTATACTAATACTATATAACGTGTAACGTTATATAACGTATATAGCGTTCTATTACGTATAACGTAAAACATTATATACTATTACGATATAACGTATAACGTTGTATACTAATACTATATAACCTGTAACGTTATATAGTATTACGTTATAACGTATAACGGTATATACTATTTCGGTATAAAGTATAACGTTGTATACTAATACTATATAACGTATAACGTTGTATAGGACTACGTTATAACGTATAACGTTATATACTATTACTATACAACGTGTAACGTTATATAGTATTACGTTATGACGTATAACGTTATATACTATTACGGTTCAACGTATAACGTTTTATACTATCACTATACAACGTGAAACGTTATATAGTATTACGTTATAACGTATTACGTTATATAATATCACTATACAACGTGTAACGTTATATAGTATTACGTTATATTGTATAACGTTATATAGTATTACGTTATAACGTATAACGTTATATTGGATTACGTTATAACGTATAAGGGTATATACTATTTCGGTATAATGTATAACGTTATGTAGTATTACGTTATAATGTATAACGTTATAAGCTATTACGGTATAACGTGTAACGTTATGTAGTATTATGTTGTAACGTAAAACGTTATGTAGTATTATGCTATAATGTATAACGTTATATACTATTTCTATACAACGTGAAACGTTATATAGTATTACGTTATAACGTATTACGTTATATAATATCACTATACAACGTGTAACGATATATAGTATTACGATATAACGTATAACGGCATATAGTATTACTTTATAACGTATGACGCTATATACTATTACAATACAACGTGTAACGTTTTATAGTATTACGTTGTAACGTATAACGTTATATACTATTACGATTTAACATATAACGTTATATACTATTACGCTATAACGTATGACGCTATATACTATTACTATACAAACGTGTAACGCTATATAGTATTACGTTATGACGTATAACGTTATATACTATTACGATATAACGTATAACGTTGTATACTAATACTATATAACGTGTAACGTTGTATAGGACTACGTTATAACGTGTAACGTTACATACTATTACTATACAACGTGTAACGTTACATACTATTACTATACAACGTGTAACGTTATATAGTATTACGTTATGACGTATAACGTTATATACTAATACGGTATAACGTATAACGTTATATACTATCACTATACAACGTGAAACGTTATATATTATTACGTTATAACGTATTACGTTATATAATATCACTATACAACGTGTAACGTTATATAGTATTACGTTATAACGTATAACGATATACGCTATTACGGTATTACGTGTAACGTTATATAGTATTACGTTATATGGTATTACGTTATAACGTATAACGTCATATACTATTACGATATAACGTTATATACTATCACTATACAACGTGAAACGTTATATACTATTACGCTATAACGTATGACGCTATATACTATTACTATACAACGTGTAACGTTATATAGTATTACGTTATAACGTATAACGTTATATAGTATTACGTTATAACGTATAACATTATATACTATTACTATACAACGTGTAACGTTATATAGTATTACGTTATAACGTATAACGTTATATACTATTACGGTATAACGTATAACGTAATATAGTGTTACATTATAGCGTATAACGTTATATAGTATTACGTTATAACGTATAACGTTATATAGTATTACGTTATAACGTATAACATTATATACTATTACTATACAACGTGTAACGTTATATAGTATTACGTTATAACGTATAACGTTATATACTATTACGGTATAACGTATAACGTAATATAGTGTTACATTATAGCGTATAACGGTATATACTATTTCGGTATAATGTATAACGTAATGTAGTATTACGTTATAATGTATAACGATATAAGCTATTACGGTATAACGTATAACGTTATGTAGTATTATGTTGTAACGTATAACGTTATGTAGTATTACCTTATAACGTATAACGTTATGTAGAATTATGTTATAACGTATAACGTTATGTAGTATTACGTTATAATGTATAACGATATAAGCTATTACGGTATAACGTATAACGTTATGTATTATTATGTTGTAACGTATAACGTTATGTAGTATTACATTATAACGTATAACGATATACACTATTACGGTATTACATGTAACGTTATATAGTATTACGTTATATAGTATTACGTTGTAACGTATAACGTCATATACTATTACGATATAACGTTATATACTATCACTATACAACGTGAAACGTTATATACTATTACGCTATAACGTATGACGCTATATACTATTACAATATAACGTGTAACGTTATATAGTATTACGTTATAACGTATAACGTTATATAGTATTACGTTATAACGTATAACATTATATACTATTACTATACAACGTATAACGTTGTATAGGACTACGTTATAACGTATAACGTTATATACTATTACTATACCACGTGTAACGTTATATAGTATTACGTTATGACGTATAACGTTATATACTATTACGGTATAACGTATAACGTTTTATACTATCACTATACAACGTGAAACGTTATATAGTCTTACGTTATAACGTATTACGTTATATAATATCACTATACAACGTGTAACGTTATATAGTATTACGTTATAACGTTAACGTTATATACTATTACGCTATAACGTATGACGCTATATACTATTACTATACAACGTGTAACGTTATATAGTATTACGTTATAACGTATAACATTATATGCTATTACTATACAACGTATAACGTTGTATAGGACTACGTAATAACGTATAACGTTATATACTATTACTATACCACGTGTAACGTTATATAGTATTACGTTATGACGTATAACGTTATATACTATTACGGTATAACGTATAACGTTTTATACTATCACTATACAACGTGAAACGTTATATAGTCTTACGTTATAACGTATTACGTTATATAATATCACTATACAACGTGTAACGTTATATAGTATTACGTTATAACGTTAACGTTATATACTATTACGCTATAACGTATGACGCTATATACTATTACTATACAACGTGTAACGTTATATAGTATTACGTTATAACGTATAACGTTATATAGTATTACGTTATAACGTATAACATTATATACTATTACTATACAACGTGTAACGTTATATAGTATTACGTTATAACGTATAACGTTATATACTATTACGGTATAACGTATAACGTAATATAGTGTTACATTATAGCGTATAACGTTATATAGTATTACGTTATAACGTATAACGTTATATAGTATTACGTTATAACGTATAACGTTATATAGTATTACGTTATAACGTATAACATTATATACTATTACTATACAACGTGTAACGTTATATAGTATTACGTTATAACGTATAACGTTATATACTATTACGGTATAACGTATAACGTAATATAGAGTTACATTATAGCGTATAACGGTATATACTATTTCGGTATAATGTATAACGTAATGTAGTATTACGTTATAATGTATAAGGATATAAGCTATTACGGTATAACGTATAACGTTATGTAGTATTATGTTGTAACGTATAACGTTATGTAGTATTACGTTATAACGTATAACGTTATGTAGAATTATGTTATAACGTATAACGTTATGTAGTATTACGTTATAATGTATAACGATATAAGCTATTACGGTATAACGTATAACGTTATGTATTATTATGTTGTAACGTATAACGTTAGGTAGTATTACGTTATAACGTATAACGTCATATAGTATTACGCTATAACGTATAACGTTATATACTATTACGCTATAACGTATGACGCTATATACTATTACTATACAACGTGTAACGATATATAGTATTACGTTATATCGTATAACGTTATATGGTTTTACGTTATAACGTATTACGTTATATGGTATTACGTTATAACGTATAACGTTATATACTATTACGCTATAACGTATGACGCTATATACTATTACTATACAACGTGTAACGTTATATAGTATTACGTTATAACGTATAACGGTATATACTATTTCGGTATAATGTATAACGTTATGTAGTATGATGTTATAATGTATAACGTTATATACTATTACTATACAACGTGAAACGTTATATAGTATTACGTTATAACGTATTACGTTATATAATATCACTATACAACGTGTAACGTTATATAGTATTACGTTATAACGTATAACGTTATATAGTATTACGTTATAACGTATAACGTTATATGGTATTACGTTATAACGTATAACATTATATACTATTACTATACAACGTGTAACGTTATATAGTATTACGTTATAATGTATAACGATATAAGCTATTACGGTATAACGTATAACGTTATGTAGTATAATGTTGTAACGTATAACGTTATGTAGTATTACGTTATAACGTATAACGTTATATAGTATTACGTTATAACGTATAGCGTTATATAGTATTACGTTATGACGTATAACGTTATATACTATTACGATATAACGTATAACGTTATATAGTATTACGTTATAACGTATTACGTTATATAATATCACTATACAACTTGTAACGTTATATAGTATCACGTTATAACGTATAACGTTATATACTATTACGCTATAACGTATGACGCTATATACTATTACTATACAACGTGTAACGTTATATAGTATTACGTTATAACGTATAACATTATATACTATTACTACACAACGTGTAACGTTATATAGTATTACGTTATATAGTATTACGTTGTAACGTATAACGTCATATACTATTACGATATAACGTATAACATTATATACTATTACTATACAACGTGTAACGTTATATAGTATTACGTTATAACGTATAACGTTATATACTATTACGGTATAACGTATAACGTAATATAGTGTTACATTATAGCGTATAACGTAATATAGTGTTACATTATAGCGTATAACGTTATATAGTATTACGTTATAACGTATAACGTTATATGGTATTACGTTATAACGTATAACGGTATATACTATTACGGTATAACGTATAACGTAATATAGTGTTACGTTATAGCGTATAACGTTATGTAGAATTATGTTGTAACGTATAACGTTATGTAGTATTACGTTATAACGTATAACGTTATATACTATTACGTTATAACGTATAACGATATACACTATTACGGTGTTACTTGTAACGTTATATAGTATTACGTTATATAGTATTACGTTACAACGTATAACATTATATATTATTACTATAGAACGTGTAACGTTATATAGTATTACGTTATAACGTATAACGTTATGTAGAATTATGTTGTAACGTATAACGTTATGTAGTATTACGTTATAATGTATAACGATATAAGCTATTACGGTATAACGTATAACGTTATGTAGTATTATGTTGTAACGTATAACGTTATGTAGTATTACGTTATAACGTATAACGTTATATAGTATTACGTTATAACTTATAGCGTTATATTGTATTACGTTATGACGTATAACGTTATATACTATTACGATATAACGTATAACGTTGTATACTAATACTATATAACGTATAACGTTGTATAGGACTACGTTATAACGTATAACGTTATATACTATTACGGTATAACGTATAACGTTTCATACTATCACTATACAACCTGAAACGTTATATAGTATGACGTTATAACGTATTACGTTATATAATATCACTATACAACGTGTAACGTTATATAGTATTACGTTATAACGTATAACGATATACGCTATTACGGTATTACGTGTAACGTTATATAGTATTACGTTATATAGTATTACGTTGTAACGTATAACGTCATATACTATTACGATATAACGTTATATACTATCACTATACAACGTGAAACGTTATATACTATTACGCTATAACGTATGGCGCTATATACTATTACAATATAACGTGTAACGTTATATAGTATTACGTTATAACGTATAACGTTATATAGTATTACGTTATAACGTATAACGTTATATAGTATTGCGTTATAACGTATAACATTATATACTATTACTATACAACGTATAACGTTGTATAGGACTACGTTATAACGTATAACGTTATATACTATTACTATACCACGTGTAACGTTATATAGTATTACGTTATGACGTATAACGTTATATACTATTACGGTATAACGTATAACGTTTTATACTATCACTATACAACGTGAAACGTTATATAGTCTTACGTTATAACGTATTACGTTATATAATATCACTATACAACGTGTAACGTTATATAGTATTACGTTATAACGTTAACGTTATATACTATTACGCTATAACGTATGACGCTATATACTATTACTATACAACGTGTATCGTTATATAGTATTACGTTATAACGTATAACATTATATACTATTACTATACAACGTGTAACGTTATATAGTATTACGTTATAACGTATAACGTTATATACTATTACGGTATAACGTATAACGTAATATAGTGTTACATTATAGCGTATAACGGTATATACTATTTCGGTATAATGTATAACGTAATGTAGTATTACGTTATAATGTATAACGATATAAGCTATTACGTTATAGCGTATAACGTAATATAGTGTTACGTTATAGCGTATAACGTTATATAGTATTACGTTATATTGTATAACGTTATATAGTATTACGTTATAACGTATAACGTTATATACTATTACGCTATAACGTATGACGCTATATACTATTACTATACAACGTGTGACGTTATATAGTATTACGTTATAACGTATAACGTTATATGGTATTATGTTATAACGTATAACATTATGTACTATTACGATATAACGTATAGTGTTATATACCATTGCTATACAACGTGTAACGTTATATAGTATTACGTTATAACGTATAACGGTATATACTATTTCGGTATAATGTATAACGTTATGTAGTATTATGTTATAATGTATAACGTTATATACTATTACTATACAACGTGAAACGTTATATAGTATTACGTTATAACGTATTACGTTATATAATATCACTATACAACGTGTAACGTTATATAGTATTACGTTATAACGTATAACGTAATATACTATTACGGTATAACGTATAACGTAATATAGTGTTACGTTATAGCGTATAACGTTATATAGCATTACGTTATATTGTATAACGTTATATAGTATTACGTTATAACGTATAACGTTATATGGGATTACGTTATAACGTATAACGGTATATACTATTTCGGTATAATGTATAACGTTATGTAGTATTACGTTATAATGTATAACGATATAAGCTATTACGGTATAACGTATAACGTTATGTAGTATTATGTTGTAACGTATAACGTTATGTAGTATTACGTTATAACTTATAACGTTATATACTATTACGTTATAACGAATAACGTTATATAGTATTACGTTATAACGTATAGCGTTATATAGTATTACGTTATGACGTATAACGTTATATACTATTACGATATAACGTATAACGTTGTATACTAATACTATATAACGTATAACGTTGTATAGGACTACGTTATAACGTATAACGTTATATACTTTTACGGTATAACGTATAACGTTATATACTATTACGGTATAACGTATAACGTAATATAGTGTTACGTTATAGCGTATAACGTTATATAGTATTACGTTATATTGTATAACGTTATATAGTATTACGTTATAACGTATAACGTTATATGGGATTACGTTATAACGTATAACGGTATATACTATTTCGGTATCATGTATAACGTTATGTAGTATTACGTTATAATGTATAACGATATAAGCTATTACGGTATAACGTATAACGTTATGTAGTATTATGATGTAACGTATAACGTTATGTAGTATTACGTTATAACGTATAACGTTATATACTATTACGTTATAACGTATAACGATATACACTATTGCGGTATTACGTGTAACGTTATATAGTATTACGTTATATAGTATTACGTTATAACGTATAACGTCATATACTATTACGATATAACGTTATATACTATCACTTTACAACGTGAAACGTTATATAATATTACGCTATAACGTATGACGCTATATACTATTACTATACAACGTGTAACGTTATATAGTATTACGTTATAACCTATAACGTTATATAGTATTACGTTATAACGTATAACGATATATAGTATTACGTTATAACGTATAACGTTATATAGTATTACGTTATAACGTATAACATTATATACTATTACTATACAACGTGTAACGTTATATCGTATTACGTTATAACGTATGACGTTATATACTATTACGGTATAACGTATAACGTAATATAGTGTTACATTATAGCGTATAACGTTATATAGTATTACGTTATAACGTATAACGTTATACAGTATTACGTTATAACGCATAACGTTATATGGTATTACGTTATAACGTATAACGGTATATACTATTACGGTATAACGTATAACGTAATATAGTGTTACGTTATAGCGTATAACGTTATGTAGAATTATGTTGTAACGTATAACGTTATGTAGTATTACGTTATAACGTATAACGTTATGTAGTATTACGTTATAACGTATAACGTTATGTAGTATTACGTTATATCGTATAACGTTATATACTATTACGATATAACGTATAACGATATACACTATTACGGTGTTACTTGTAACGTTATATAATATTACGTTATATAGTATTACGTTATAACGTATAACATTATATAATATTACTATACAACGCGTAACGTTATATGGTATTACGTTATAACGTATAACGGTATATACTATTTCGGTATAATGTGTAACGTTATGTAGTATTATGTTATAATGTATAACGTTATATAATATTACTATACATCGTGTAAAGTTATATAGTATTGCGTTATAACGTATTACGTTATATAGTATTATGTTATAACGTATAACATTATGTACTATTACGATATAAAGTATAGTGTTATATACCATTGCTATACAACGTGTAACGTTATATAGTATTACGTTATAACGTATAACGTCATATAGTATTACGCTATAACGTATAACGTTATATACTGTTACGCTATAACGTATGACGCTATGTACTATTACTATACAACGTGTAACGATATATAGTATTACGTTATATCGTATAACGTTATATGGTATTACGTTATAACGTATAACGTTATATGGTGTTACGTTATAACGTATAACGTTATATACTATTACGCTATAACGTATGACGCTACATACTATTACTATACAACGTGTAACGTTATATAGTATTACGTTATAACGTATAACGGTATATACTATTTCGGTATAATGTATAACGTTATGTAGTATTATGTTATAATGTATAACGTTATATACTATTACTATACAACGTGTAACCATATATAGTATTACGTTATAACGTATTACGTTATATAATATCCCTATACAACGTGTAACGTTATATAGTATTACGTTATAACGTATAACGTTATATACTATTACGGTATAACGTATAACGTAATATAGTGTTACGTTATAGCGTTTAACGTTATGTAGTATTACGTTATATTGTATAACGTTATATAGTATTACGTTATAACGTATAACGTTATATGGGATTACGTTATAACGTATAACGGTATATACTATTTCGGTATAATGTATAACGTAATGTAGTATTACGTTATAATGTATAACGATATAAGCTATTACGTTATAGCGTATAACGTAATATAGTGTTACGTTATAGCGTATAACGTTATATAGTATTACGTTATATTGTATAACGTTATATAGTATTACGTTATAACGTATAACGTTATATACTATTACGCTATAACGTATGACGCTATATACTATTACTATACAACGTGTGACGTTATATAGTATTACGTTATAACGTATAACGGTATATACTATTTCGGTATAATGTATAACGTTATGTAGTATTATGTTATAATGTATAACGTTATATACTATTACTATACAACGTGAAACGTCATATAGTATTGCGTTATAACGTATAACGTTACATGGTATTATGTTATAACGTATAACATTATGTACTATTACGATATAACGTATAGTGTTATATACCATTGCTATACAACGTGTAACGTTATATAGTATTACGTTATAACGTATAACGTTATATGGTATTACGTTATAACGTATAACGTTATATACTATTACGCTATAACGTATGACGCTATATACTATTACTATACAACGTGTGACGTTATATAGTATTACGTTATAACGTATAACGGTATATACTATTTCGGTATAATGTATAACGTTATGTAGTATTATGTTATAATGTATAACGTTATATACTATTACTATACAACGTGAAACGTTATATAGTATTACGTTATAACGTATTACGTTATATAATATCACTATACAACGTGTAACGTTATATAGTATTACGTTATAACGTATAACGTAATATACTATTACGGTATAACGTATAACGTAATATAGTGTTACGTTATAGCGTATAACGTTATATAGTATTACGTTATATTGTATAACGTTATATAGTATTACGTTATAACGTATAACGTTATATGGGATTACGTTATAACGTATAACGGTATATACTATTTCGGTATAATGTATAACGTTATGTAGTATTACGTTATAATGTATAACGATATAAGCTATTAC
This sequence comes from Bombus affinis, assembly GCF_024516045.1. Taxonomy (NCBI): domain Eukaryota; kingdom Metazoa; phylum Arthropoda; class Insecta; order Hymenoptera; family Apidae; genus Bombus; species Bombus affinis. Next base: position 41,776 of record NW_026109041.1, on the reverse strand, counting down.
GGTATAACGTATAACGTTATGTAGTATTATGTTGTAACGTATAACGATATGTAGTATTACGTTATAACTTATAACGTTATATACTATTACGTTATAACGAATAACGTTATATAGTATTACGTTATAACGTATAGCGTTATATAGTATTACGTTATGACGTATAACGTTATATACTATTACGATATAACGTATAACGTTGTATACTAATACTATATAACGTATAACGTTGTATAGGACTACGTTATAACGTATAACGTTATATACTTTTACGGTATAACGTATAACGTTATATACTATTACGGTATAACGTATAACGTAATATAGTGTTACGTTATAGCGTATAACGTTATATAGTATTACTTATATTGTATAACGTTATATAGTATTACGTTATAACGTATAACGTTATATGGGATTACGTTATAACGTATAACGGTATATACTATTTCGGTATAATGTATAACGTTATGTAGTATTACGTTATAATGTATAACGATATAAGCTATTACGGTATAACGTATAACGTTATGTAGTATTATGTTGTAACGTATAACGTTATGTAGTATTACGTTATAACGTATAACGTTATATACTATTACGTTATAACGTATAACGATATACACTATTGCGGTATTACGTGTAACGTTATATAGTATTACGTTATATAGTATTACGTTATAACGTATAACGTCATATACTATTACGATATAACGTTATATACTATCACTTTACAACGTGAAACGTTATATACTATTACGCTATAACGTATGACGCTATATACTATTACTATACAACGTGTGACGTTATATAGTATTACGTTATAACCTATAACGTTATATAGTATTACGTTATAACGTATAACGATATATAGTATTACGTTATAACGTATAACGTTATATAGTATTACGTTATAACGTATAACATTATATACTATTACTATACAACGTGTAACGTTATATCGTATTACGTTATAACGTATGACGTTATATACTATTACGCTATAACGTATGACGCTACATACTATTACTATACAACGTGTAACGTTATATAGTATTACGTTATATAGTATTACGTTATAACGTATAACATTATATACTATTACTATACAACGTGTAACGTTATATGGTATTACGTTATAACGTATAACGGTATATACTATTTCGGTATAATGTGTAACGTTATGTAGTATTATGTTATAATGTATAACGTTATATAATATTACTATACAACGTGTAAAGTTATATAGTATTGCGTTATAACGTATTACGTTATATAGTATTATGTTATAACGTATAACATTATGTACTATTACGATATAACGTATAGTGTTATATACCATTGCTATACAACGTGTAACGTTATATAGTATTACGTTATAACGTATAACGTCATATAGTATTACGCTATAACGTATAACGTTATATACTGTTACGCTATAACGTATGACGCTATGTACTATTACTATACAACGTGTAACGATATATAGTATTACGTTATATCGTATAACGTTATATGGTATTACGTTATAACGTATAACGTTATATGGTATTACGTTATAACGTATAACGTTATATACTATTACGCTATAACGTATGACGCTACATACTATTACTATACAACGTGTAACGTTATATAGTATTACGTTATAACGTATAACGGTATATACTATTTCGGTATAATGTATAACGTTATGTAGTATTATGTTATAATGTATAACGTTATATACTATTACTATACAACGTGTAACCATATATAGTATTACGTTATAACGTATTACGTTATATAATATCCCTATACAACGTGTAACGTTATATAGTATTACGTTATAACGTATAACGTTATATACTATTACGGTATAACGTATAACGTAATATAGTGTTACGTTATAGCGTATAACGTTATGTAGTATTACGTTATATTGTATAACGTTATATAGTATTACGTTATAACGTATAACGTTATATGGGATTACGTTATAACGTATAACGGTATATACTATTTCGGTATAATGTATAACGTTATGTAGTATTACGTTATAATGTATAACGATATAAGCTATTACGGTATAACGTATAACGTTATGTAGTATTATGTTGTAACGTATAACGTTATGTAGTATTACGTTATAACGTATAACGTTATATACTATTACGTTATAACGTATAACGATTTACACTATTACGGTATTACGTGTAACGTTATATAGTATTACGTTATATAGTATTACGTTATAACGTATAACGTCATATACTATTACGATATAACGTTATATACTATCACTATACAACGTGAAACGTTATATATTATTACGTTATAACGTATGACGCTATATACTATTACTATACAACGTGTAACGTTATATAGTATTTCGTTATAACCTATAACGTTATATAGTATTATGTTATAACGTATAACGATATATAGTATTACGTTATAACGTATAACGTTATATAGTATTACGTTATAACGTATAACATTATATACTATTACTATACAACGTGTAACGTTATATAGTATTACGTTATAACGTATGACGTTATATACTATTACGGTATAACGTATAACGTAATACAGTGTTACATTATAGCGTATAACGTTATATAGTATTACGTTATAACGTGTAACGTTATATAGTATTACGTTATAACGCATAACGTTATATGGTATTACGTTATAACGTATAACGGTATATACTATTACGGTATAACGTATAACATAATATAGTGTTACGTTATAGCGTATAACGTTATGTAGAATTATGTTGTAACGTATAACGTTATGTAGTATTACGTTATAACGTATAACGTTATGTAGTATTACGTTATAACGTATAACGTTATATACTATTACGATATAACGTATAGCGATATACACTATTACGGTGTTACTTGTAACGTTATATAGTATTACGTTATATAGTATTACGTTATAACGTATAACATTATATACTATTACTATACAACGTGTAACGTTATATAGTATTACGTTATAACGTATAACGTTATATACTATTACTATACAACGTGTAACGATATATAGTATTACGTTATAACGTATTACGTTATATAATATCACTATACAACGTGTAACGTTATATAGTATTACGTTATAACGTATAACGTTATATACTATTACGGTATAACGTATAACGTAATATAGTGTTACGTTATAGCGTATAACGTTATGTAGTATTACGTTATATTGTATAACGTTATATAGTATTACGTTATAACGTATAACGTTATATGGGATTACGTTATAACGTATAACGGTATATACTATTTCGGTATAATGTATAACGTTATGTAGTATTACGTTATAATGTATAACGATATAAGCTATTACGGTATAACGTATAACGTTATGTAGTATTATGTTGTAACGTATAACGTTATGTAGTATTACGTTATAACGTATAACGTTATATACTATTACGTTATAACGTATAACGATTTACACTATTACGGTATTACGTGTAACGTTATATAGTATTACGTTATATAGTATTACGTTATAACGTATAACGTCATATACTATTACGATATAACGTTATATACTATCACTATACAACGTGAAACGTTATATATTATTACGTTATAACGTATGACGCTATATACTATTACTATACAACGTGTAACGTTATATAGTATTTCGTTATAACCTATAACGTTATATAGTATTATGTTATAACGTATAACGATATATAGTATTACGTTATAACGTATAACGTTATATAGTATTACGTTATAACGTATAACATTATATACTATTACTATACAACGTGTAACGTTATATAGTATTACGTTATAACGTATGACGTTATATACTATTACGGTATAACGTATAACGTAATACAGTGTTACATTATAGCGTATAACGTTATATAGTATTACGTTATAACGTGTAACGTTATATAGTATTACGTTATAACGCATAACGTTATATGGTATTACGTTATAACGTATAACGGTATATACTATTACGGTATAACGTATAACATAATATAGTGTTACGTTATAGCGTATAACGTTATGTAGAATTATGTTGTAACGTATAACGTTATGTAGTATTACGTTATAACGTATAACGTTATGTAGTATTACGTTATAACGTATAACGTTATATACTATTACGATATAACGTATAGCGATATACACTATTACGGTGTTACTTGTAACGTTATATAGTATTACGTTATATAGTATTACGTTATAACGTATAACATTATATACTATTACTATACAACGTGTAACGTTATATAGTATTACGTTATAACGTATAACGTTATATACTATTACTATACAACGTGTAACGATATATAGTATTACGTTATAACGTATTACGTTATATAATATCACTATACAACGTGTAACGTTATATAGTATTACGTTATAACGTATAACGTTACATGGTATTATGTTATAACGTATAACATTATGTACTATTACGATATAACGTATAGTGTTATATACCATTGCTATACAACGTGTAACGTTATATAGTATTACGTTATAACGTATAACGTTATATGGTATTACGTTATAACGTATAACGTTATATACTATTACGCTATAACGTATAACGTTATATACTATTACGGTATAACGTATAACGTAATATAGTGTTACGTTATAGCGTATAACGTTATATAGTATTACGTTATATTGTATAACGTTATATAGTATTACGTTATAACGTATAACGTTATATACTATTACGCTATAACGTATGACGCTATATACTATTACTATACAACGTGTGACGTTATATAGTATTACGTTATAACGTATAACGGTATATACTATTTCGGTATAATGTATAACGTTATGTAGTATTATGTTATAATGTATAACGTTATATACTATTACTATACAACGTGAAACGTTATATAGTATTGCGTTATAACGTATAACGTTATATGGTATTATGTTATAACGTATAACATTATGTACTATTACGATATAACGTATAGTGTTATATACCATTGCTATACAACGTGTAACGTTATATAGTATTATGTTATAACGTATAACGTTATATGGTATTACGTTATAACGTTTAACGTTATATACTATTACGCTATAACGTATGACGCTATATACTATTACTATACAACGTGTGACGTTATATAGTATTACGTTATAACGTATAACGGTATATACTATTTCGGTATAATGTATAACGTTATGTAGTATTATGTTATAATGTATAACGTTATATACTATTACTATACAACGTGAAACGTTATATAGTATTACGTTATAACGTATTACGTTATATAATATCACTATACAACGTGTAACGTTATATAGTATTACGTTATAACGTATAACGTAATATACTATTACGGTATAACGTATAACGTAATATAGTGTTACGTTATAGCGTATAACGTTATATGGTATTACGTTATAACGTATAACGTTATATACTATTACGCTATAACGTATGACGCTATATACTATTACTATACAACGTGTGACGTTATATAGTATTACGTTATAACGTATAACGGTATATACTATTTCGGTATAACGTATAACGTTTTATACTATCACTATACAACGTGAAACGTTATATAGTATTACGTTATAACGTATTACGTTATATACTATTACTATACAACGTGTAACGTTGTATAGTATTACGTTATGACGTATAACGTTATATACTATTACGGTATAACGTATAACGTTTTATACTATCACGATACAACGTGAAACGTTATATAGTATTACGTTATAACGTATTACGTTATATAATATCACTATACAACGTGTAACGTTATATAGTATTACGTTAAAACGTATAACGTTATTACTATTACGTTATAACGTATAACATTATATACTATTACTATACAACGTGTAACGTTATATAGTGTTACGTTATAACGTATAACGTTATATACTATTACGTTATAACGAATAACGTTATATAGTATTACGTTATAACGTATAGCGTTATATAGTATTACGTTATGACGTATAACGTTATATACTATTACGATATAACGTATAACGTTGTATACTAATACTTTATAACGTATAACGTTGTATAGGACTACGTTATAACGTATAACGTTATATACTATTACGGTATAACGTATAACGTTTTATACTATCACTATACAACGTGAAACGTTATATAGTATTACGTTATAACGTATTACGTTATATAATATCACTATACAACGTGTAACGTTATATAGTATTACGTTATAACGTATAACCTTATTACTATTACGTTATAACGTATAACATTATATACTATTACTATACAAAGTGTAACGTTATATAGTATTACGTTATGACGTATAACGTTATATACTATTACGGTATAACGTATAACGTTTTATACTATCACGATACAACGTGAAACGTTATATAGTATTAAGTTATAACGTATTACGTTATATAATATCACTATACAACGTGTAACGTTATATGGTATTACGTTATAACGTATAACGTTATATACTATTACGCTATAACGTATGACGCAATATACTATTACTATACAACGTGTAACGTTATATAGTATTACGTTATAACGTATAACGGTATATACTATTTCGGTATAATGTATAACGTTATGTAGTATTACGTTATAATGTATAACGATATAAGCTATTACGGTATAACGTATAACGTTATGTAGTATTATGTTGTAACGTATAACGTTATGTAGTATTACGTTATAACGTATAACGTTATATACTATTACGTTATAACGTATAACGATATACACCATTGCGGTATTACGTGTAACGTTATATAGTATTACGTTATATAGTATTACGTTATAACGTATAACGTCATATACTATTACGATATAACGTTATATACTATCACTATACAACGTGAAACGTTATATACTATTACGCTATAACGTATGACGCTATATACTATTACTATACAACGTGTAACATTATATAGTATTACGTTATAACATATAACGTTATTACTATTACGTTATAACGTATAACATTATATACTATTACTATACAACGTGTAACGTTATATAGTATTACGTTATGACGTATAACGTTATATACTATTACGGTATAACGTATAACGTTTTATACTATCACGATACAACGTGAAACGTTATATAGTATTAAGTTATAACGTATTACGTTATATAATATCACTATACAACGTGTAACGTTATATAGTATTACGTTATAACGTATAACGATATATAGTATTACGTTATAACGTATAACGTTATATAATATTACGTTATAACGTATAACATTATATACTATTACTATACAACGTGTAACGTTATATAGTATTACGTCATAACGTATGACGTTATATACTATTACGGTATAACGTATAACGTAATATAGTGTTACATTATAGCGTATAACGTTATATAGTATTACGTTATAACGTATAACGTTATACAGTATTACGTTATAACGAATAACGTTATATGGTATTACGTTATAACGTATAACGGTATATACTATTACAGTATAACGTATAACGTAATATAGTGTTACGTTATAGCGTATAACGTTATGTAGAATTATGTTGTAACGTATAACGTTATGTAGTATTACGTTATAACGTATAACGTTATGTAGTATTACGTTATAACGTATAACGTTATATACTATTACGATATAACGTAAAACGATATACACTATTACGGTGTTGCTTGTAACGTTATATAGTATTACGTTATATAGTATTACGTTATAACGTATAACGTCATATAGTATTACGCTATAACTATAACGTTATATACTGTTACGCTATAACGTATGACGCTATATACTATTACTATACAACGTGTAACGATATATAGTATTACGTTATATCGTATAACGTTATATGGTATTACGTTATAACGTATAACTTTATATGGTATTACGTTATAACGTATAACGTTATATACTATTACGCTATAACGTGTAACGATATATAGTATTGCGTTATAACGTATTACGTTATATAATATCACTATACAACGTGTAACGTTATATAGTATTACGTTATAACGTATAACGTCATATAGTATTACGCTATAACGTATAACGTTATATACTGTTACGCTATAACGTATGACGCTATATACTATTACTATACAACGTGTAACGATATATAGTATTACGTTATAACGTATTACGTTATATAATATCACTATACAACGTGTAACGTTATATAGTATTACGTTATAACGTATAACGTCATATAGTATTACGCTATAACGTATAACGTTATATACTGTTACGCTATAACGTATGACGCTATATACTATTACTATACAACGTATAACGATATATAGTATTACGTTATATCGTATAACGTTATATGGTATTACGTTATAACGTATAACTTTATATGGTATTACGTTATAACGTATAACGTTATATACTATTACGCTATAACGTATGACGCTATATACTATTACTATACAACGTTTAACGTTATATAGTATTACGTTATAACGTATAACGGTATATACTATTTCGGTATAATGTATAACGTTATGTAGTATTATGTTATAATGTATAACGTTATACACTATTACTATACAACGTGAAACGTTATATAGTATTACGTTATAACGTATTACGTTATATAATATCACTATACAACGTGTAACGTTATATAGTATTACGTTATAACGTATAACGTTATATACTATTACGCTATAACGTATGACGCTATATAGTATTGCTATACAACGTGTAGCGTTATATAGTATTACGTTATAACGTATAACAATATATACTACTACTATACAACGTGTAACGTTATATAGTATTACGTTATAACGTATAACGTTGTATACTATTACGGTATAACGTATAACGTAATATAGTGTTACGTTATAGCGTATAACGTTATATAGTATTACGTTATAACGTATAACAATATATACTACTACTATACAACGTGTAACGTTATATAGTATTACGCTATAACGTATAACGTTATATACTGTTACGCTATAACGTATGACGCTATATACTATTACTATACAACGTGTAACGATATATAGTATTACGTTATATCGTATAACGTTATATGGTATTACGTTATAACGTATAACGTTATATGGTATTACGTTATAACGTATAACGTTATATACTAATACGCTATAACGTATGACGCTATATACTATTACTATACAACGTGTAACGTTATATAGTATTACGTTATAACGTATAACGGTATATACTATTTCGGTATAATGTATAACGTTATGTAGTATTACGTTATAATGTATAACGATATAAGCTATTACGGTATAACGTATAACGTTATGTAGTATTATGTTGTAACGTATAACGTTATGTAGTATTACGTTATAACGTATAACGTTATATACTATTACGTTATGACGTATAACGATATACACTATTACGGTATTACGTGTAACGTTATATAGTATTACGTTATATAGTATTACGTTATAACGTATAACGTCATATACTATTACGATATAACGTTATATACTATCACTATACAACGTGAAACGTTATATATTATTACGCTATAACGTATGACGCTATATACTATTACTATACAACGTGTAACGTTATATAGTATTACGTTATAACGTATAACGTTATATAGTATTACGTTATAACGTATAACGTTATATAGTATTACGTTATAACGTATAACATTATATACTATTACTATACAACGTGTAACGGTATATAGTATTACGTTATAACGTATAACGTTATATACTATTACGGTATAACGTATAACGTAATATAGTGTTACATTATAGCGTATAAAGTTATATAGTATTTTGTTATAACGTATAACGTTATATAGTATTACGTTATAACGTGTAACGTTATATGGTATTACGTTATAACGTATAAGGGTATATACTAGTACGGTATAACGTATAACGTAATATAGTGTTACGTTATAGCGTATAACGTTATGTAGAATTATGTTGTAACGTATAACGTTATGTAGTATTACGTTATAAAGTATAACGTTATGTAGTATTACGTTATAACGTATAACGATATACCCTATTACGGTGTTACTTGTAACGTTATATAGTATTACGTTATATAGTATTACGTTATAACGTATAACATTATATACTATTACTATACAACGTGTAACGTTATGTAGTATTACGTTATAACGTATAACGTTATGTAGTATTACGTTTTAACGTATAACGCTATATACTATTACGATATAACGTATAACGATATACACTATTACGGTGTTGCTTGTAACGTTATATAGTATTACGTTATATAGTATTACGTTATAACGTATAACGTCATATAGTATTACGCTATAACGTATAACGTTATATACTGTTACGCTATAACGTATGACGCTATATACTATTACTATACAACGTGTAACGATATATAGTATTACGTTATATCGTATAACGTTATATGGTATTACGTTATAACGTATAACTTTATATGGTATTACGTTATAACGTATAACGTTATATACTATTACGCTATAACGTGTAACGATATATAGTATTACGTTATAACGTATTACGTTATATAATATCACTATACAACGTGTAACGTTATGTAGTATTACGTTATAACGTATAACGTTATGTAGAATTATGTTGTAACGTATAACGTTATGCAGTATTACGATATAATGTATAACGATATAAGCTATTACGGTATAACGTACAACGTTATGTAGTATTATGTTGTAACATATAACGTTATGTAGTATTGCGTTATAACGTATAACGTTATATAGTATTACGTTATAACGTATAACGTTATATAGTATTACGTTATAACGTATAGCGTTATATAGTATTATGTTATGACGTATAACGTTATATACTATTAGGATATAACGTATAACGCTGTATACTAATACTATATAACGTATAACGTTGTATAGGACTACGTTATAAGGTATAACTTTATATACTATTACTATACAACGTGTAACGTTATATAGTATTACGTTATGACGTATAACGTTATATACTATTACGGTATAACGTATAACGTTTTATACTATCACTATACAACGTGAAACGTTATATAGTATTACGTTATAACGTATTACGATATATAATATTGTTACGTTTCGCTATCCAAATTTTGAAATTTTAAACAATGTAGTAGTCGCTGCCACCAGAAACAGTCTAAGGACTGCTTCAATTAGATATTTCTTGTTAGATTATGTAGCGTTGATCGGAGTTTAGGCCACTGGTCAACAATCTCCACGTTTCGGCTAACCTGCTATGCGCAGGAATACTAGCACGGGAGAGGATTGTTTGGAATAAACAATTATATTATAAATAATTATTACAGGCGGAATTAATGACGAATTATACTAATCATTGATATTATTTATTATTTTAATTATTAATTATTAATAATAATTAAAGTTGACTCACCTGACGTTGGTCTCCGCTGATGAACGGGCAGGCCGCTGGGGTGATTCCGGTTTTACAAAGATCGACACTTCTATAATTTTTCGTTTTAATCTTTATTTAATTTGAACAGTGTAAACAACAGTGTGTCCGGACGTGTTTAACAATTCGAAATTCTAACACAAAAACTTGAGCCAACTATTGTTTTAATTCTAACTGACTAATAACAATTATTTTATAATTCGAACTGACTAATAACATTTATATCTCGTAATTCTGAAACTCGAACTGGAACGAAAAATTATTCTCTAATCCTAACTTAAATTCTAATTAAATCAACTGAACGAACTGATATCAGACTCACTCAAATTCAATTGAACGACTAACAATTACTCTCCTTATTTTCGCTAAATTCTCCTGAACCAGCTAATCACAATTGCTCTATCCTATTTCTTTATTCTAACTGATTTACTCTTCTTTAATTTCGTTAAATTCTCCCGAACGCTAACAATTTCTCTGACTATATTCTAACTGAACCAACTAATGGCAGTTACTCTCTTTTCACAATTACTCTGATTGTTCTAACTGAACCACTAACAATTAATACATTTCACAATGTAATTTTCCATTATGTAAAATATATATATGCATATGTATATGAGCGCGTATTGTTATTCTCATTGTTTCTCGGATCGTTAATTGGTTGAATATTCCATAATGTGGATTTCGTATATAATTCTCTAGGTTCGTAGAAATGTAAATCTATATATTTATTTCTTTGCGTTTTAATGGTTTAATAACGTATACATACATATATATATATATATATATATTATGAATTTTTCCCAAAGATACGCGTACGCATGTGTATATCTATATATGTGTGTCTCGCAGAGTAATCTTGCATACAATTTTCACTTTTATTAGAATGCTGATGTAGTGTAGTATATTTTATTTCTTTTATATTTTATTAGATTACCAATTATTCAGATTCACGAAGTAGGTCACACACACAGATATGCATACACGTGTGTGTATATACATGTGTTTTCGCAGAGAAATCTCATACATTTGATTCGCGGCTTGTTTTATTTATTGGTTCATTTAATTATTTCATTTTATTTGTATTTTATATGTCATTGCTGATTGGTTGTAGTGTTTCTTCTTATTGATTCATTTATTTCATTTTGATTGTCTGTCGTGTAATTCTTTTTATTTCGATTGGTTAGTTATTAGTTAATTTATTATTATTGGTCCTGTTTAAATATTCATAAGTTATTGGTTCGTGGCGTCACGTGCGGAACGCGGGACGTGACAATATCACTATACAACGTGTAACGTTATATAGTATTACGTTATAACGTATAACGTTATATACTATTACGCTATAACGTATGACGCTATATACTATTACTATACAACGTGTAACGTTATATAGTATTACGTTATAACGTATAACGTTATATACTATTACGGTATAACGTATAACGTAATATAGTGTTACGTTATAGCGTATAACGTTATATAGTATTACGTTATATTGTATAACGTTATATAGTATTACGTTATAACGTATAACGTTATATGGGATTACGTTATAACGTATAACGGTATATACTATTTCGGTATAATGTATAACGTTATGTAGTATTACGTTATAAAGTATAACGATATAAGCTATTACGGTATAACGTATAACGTTATGTAGTATTATGTTGTAACGTATAACGTTATGTAGTATTACGTTATAACGTATAACGTTATATACTATTACGTTATAACGTATAACGATATACACTATTACGGTATTACGTGTAACGTTATATAGTATCACGTTATATAGTATTACGTTGTAACGTATAACGTCATATACTATTACGATATAACGTTATATACTATCACTATACAACGTGAAACGTTATATACTATTACGCTATAACGTATAACGCTATATACTATTACTATACAACGTGTAACGATATATAGTATTACGTTACATCGTATAACGTTATATGGTTTTACGTTATAACGTATAACGTTATATGGTATAACGTTATAACGTATAACGTTATATACTATTACGCTATAACGTATGACGCTATATACTATTACTATACAACGTATAACGTTATATAGTATTACGTTATAACGTATAACGTTATATACTATTACGGTATAACGTATAACGTAATATAGTGTTACGTTATAGCGTATAACGTTATATAGTATTACGTTATAACGTATAACGTTATACAGTATTACGTCATAACGTATAACGTTATATGGTATTACGTTTATAACGTATAACGGTATATACTATTACGGCATAACGTATAACGTAATATAGTGTTACGTTATAGCGTATAACGTTATGTAGAATTATGTTGTAACGTATAACGTTATATACCATTGCTATACAACGTGTAACGTTATATAGTATTACGTTATAACGTATAACGTCATATAGTATTACGCTATAACGTATAACGTTATATACTGTTACGCTATAACGTATGACGCTATATACTATTACTATACAACGTGTAACGATATATAGTATTACGTTATATCGTATAACGTTATATGGTATTACGTTATACCGTATAACGGTATATGGTATTACGTTATAACGTATAACGTTATATACTATTACGCTATAACGTATGACGCTATATACTATTACTATACAACATGTAACGTTATATAGTATTACGTTATAACGTATAACGTTATATACTATTACGGTATAACGTATAACGTAATATAGTGTTACGTTATAGCGTATAACGTTATATAGTATTACGTTATATTGTATAACGTTATATAGTATTACGTTATATTGTATAACGTTATATAGTATTACGTTATAACGTATAACGTTATATGGGATTACGTTATAACGTATAACGGTATATAGTATTTCGGTATAATGTATAACGTTATGTAGTATTACGTTATAATGTATAGCGATATAAGCTATTACGGTATAACGTATAACGTTATGTAGTATTATGTTGTAACGTATAACGTTATGTAGTATTACGTTATAACGTATAACGTTATATACTATTACGTTATAACGTATAACGATATACACTATTACGGTATTACGTGTAACGTTATATAGTATTACGTTATATAGTATTACGTTATAACGTATAACGTCATATACTATTACGATATAACGTTATATACTATCACTATACAACGTGAAACGTTATATACTATTACGCTATAACGTATGACGCTATATACTATTACTATACAACGTGTAACGTTATATAGTATTACGTTATAACGTATAACGTTATATAGTATTACGTTATAACGTATAACGTTATATAGTATTACGTTATAACGTATAACATTATATACTATTACTATACAACGTGTAACGTTATATACTATTACGCTATAACGTATGACGCTATATACTATTACTATACAACGTGTAACGTTATATAGTATTACGTTATAACGTATAACGTTATATAGTATTACGTTATAACGTATAACGTTATATACTATTACGGTATAACGTATAACGTAATTTAGTGTTACGTTATAGCGTATAAAGTTATATAGTGTTTCGTTATAACGTATAACGTTATATAGTATTACGTTATAACGTATAACGTTATATGGTATTACGTTATAACGTATAACGGTATATACTATTACGGTATAACGTATAACGTAATATAGTGTTACGTTATAGCGTATAACGTTATGTAGAATTATGTTGTAACGTATAACGTTATGTAGTATTACGTTATAACGTATAACGTTATGTAGTATTACGTTATAACGTATAATGTTATATAGTATTACGTTATAACGTATAGCGTTATATAGTATTACGTTATGACGTATAACGTTATATACTATTACGATATAACGTATAACGTTGTATACTAATACTATATAACGTATAACGTTGTATAGGACTACGTTATAACTTATAACTTTATATACTATTACTATACAACGTGTAACGTTATATAGTATTACGTTATGACGTATAACGTTATATACTATTACGGTATAACGTATAACGTTTTATACTATCACTATATAACGTGAAACGTTATATAGTATTACGTTATAACGTATTACTTTATATGATATTGTTACGTTTCGCTATCCAAATTTTGAAATTTTAAACAATGTAGTAGTCGCTGCCACCAGAAACAGTCTAAGGACTGTTTCAATTAGATATTTCTTGTTAGATTATGTAGCGTTGATCGGAGTTTAGGCCACTGGTCAACAATCTCCACGTTTCGGCTAACCTGCTATGCGCAGGAATACTAGCACGGGAGAGGATTGTTTGGAATAAACAATTATATTATAAATAATTATTACAGGCGGAATTAATGACGAATTATACTAATCATTGATATTATTTATTATTTTAATTATTAATTATTAATAATAATTAAAGTTGACTCACCTGACGTTGGTCTCCGCTGATGAACGGGCAGGCCGCTGGGGTGATTCCGGTTTTACAAAGATCGACACTTCTATAATTTTTCGTTTTAATCTTTATTTAATTTGAACAGTGTAAACAACAGTGTGTCCGGACGTGTTTAACAATTCGAAATTCTAACACAAAAACTTGAGCCAACTATTGTTTTAATTCTAACTGACTAATAACAATTATTTTATAATTCGAACTTACCAATAACATTTATATCTCGTAATTCTTAAACTCGAACTGGAACGAACAATTATTCTCTAATCCTAACTTAAACTCTAATTAAATCAACTGAACGAACTGATATCAGACTCACTCAAATGCAATTGAACGACTAACAATTACTCTCCTTATTTTCGCTAAATTCTCCTGAACCAACTAATCACAATTGCTCTATCCTCTTTCTTTATTCTAACTGAATTACTCTTCTTTAATTTCGTTAAATTCTCCCGAACGCTAACAATTTCTCTGACTATATTCTAACTGAACCAACTAATGGCAGTTACTCTCTTTTCACAATTACTCTGATTGTTCTAACTGAACCACTAACAATTAATCGCTAACGCTAACGCTAACAATTAATCTGACTCTTCTTTATTTTTCGCTAAATTCTCCCGAACGCTAACAATTTCTCTGACTATATTCTAACTGAACCAACTAATGGCAGTTACTCTCTTTTCACAATTACTCTGATTGTTCTAACTGAACCACTAACAATTAATTGCTAACGCTAACGCTAACAATTAATCTGACTCTTCTTTATTTTTCGCTAAATTCTCCCGAACGCTAACAATTACTCTCTTCTATTCCTTTATTCAACTGACCCGCTAACAATTACTCCCTTCTATTCCTTTATTCAACTGACCCGCTAACAATTACTCTCCTTATTTTCGCTAAATTCTCCTGAACCAACTAATCACAATTGCTCTATCCTATTTCTTTATTCTAACTGAATTACTCTTCTTTAATTTCGTTAAATTCTCCCGAACGCTAACAATTTCTCTGACTATATTCTAACTGAACCAACTAATGGCAGTTACTCTCTTTTCACAATTACTCTGATTGTTCTAACTGAACCACTAACAATTAATCGCTAACGCTAACGCTAACAATTAATCTGACTCTTCTTTATTTTTCGCTAAATTCTCCCGAACGCTAACAATTACTCTCTTCTATTCCTTTATTCAACTGACCCGCTAACAATTACTCTGATTTGAATTGTGTCGCTACGCTTTTTATAATGACATCCCCAATGGGATGACAGTCACGTGACAGTTCGTTCCGGTGGGAATCGCAATGCTGCAGATTTTTAGAGTTTTCATGAGAGAACGTGGATTTTGATGATTACAGGTTATGTTGAGTGATGGACACAAAAGCGTCCGCGCCTGTGCGAACTGTGTGAGTATGTGTTTTTAGTATTCTATCTCGTTTCGCATGTTCTTTGTTTCCTTAAACTTGTGAATTTGTTTTAGCGCAAGAGGAAGAAGATATGTGAATGGTACGAGATGACGTGATCGACGTGCGTGTGTGAATATGTGCGAAGGATGATGCTGAAGTGGCGGTTTTCCATCCAAATAGGCACAGTGGCACCTTCGTTGGCGTCGTGTCCTGATGATCTTTTGACAATTTGGTTTTATTTGACAATATGAGATATATTTTGCTCCTTGTAGATTTATATGTCCATATTTGCTATATATTAAATCGTGTATATTTTATATTACTTCCTTGTTATTAGGTTATTAGTTGTGTAACTCCAGTTTCTGATCTATGGAAAGTGGTGAAACGTCTTCACGAAATACAATTTCATTCGTTTTCCTCCCTTGCATTGGCACACTGTGAGTGGTGTCGACTTCCAGATGAGGTTTGTGCATCTTGATTATTATGCATTTAATGATAGATACTTTGTCAGAGGTTCCCATGCGGATTGTCTCGGTGTGTATCTTGTTATGATTTCTTTTATTTAGTTCATCCTGCTTCTTTCGTGTTTTATTCACTGCATATGATATTTCAGTGCAAGAAGAAGAAGAATTGTAAAGAATCCGTAAGTGGCCCTAGAAGACGCAGTCATCGTTTGAGGTGTTGTCGGCAGGAACGAAGAGTCGAAGTTGTTGAAGAAGTCGTGTGACATTTGTATTGTTTCCGGTTATATACAACGCTATTTCACATATCTATGTATATATATATATTATTATATTATTATATATTATTATACTAAATCTTCAGTTGGTTTAGTTGAATGTACAGTAATGTAATTTTTACAAGGTGGTTTTGTATATTAGATGAGTAGTTGTTCGATATAATAATACGTGTATATATATATATACATTTCACAATGTAATTTTCCATTATGTAAAATATATATATGCATATGTATATGTGCGCGTATTGTTATTCTCATTGTTTCTCGGATCGTTAATTGGTTGAATATTCCATAATGTGGATTTCGTATATAATTCTCTAGGTTCGTAGAAATGTAAATCTATATATTTATTTCTTTGCGTTTTAATGGTTTAATAACGTATACATACATATATATATATATATATATATATATATATATATATTATGAATTTTTCCCAAAGATACGCGTACGCATGTGTATATCTATATATGTGTGTGTCGCAGAGTAATCTTGTATACAATTTTCACTTTTATTAGAATGCTGATGTAGTGTAGTATATTTTATTTCTTTTATATTTTATTAGATTACCAATTATTCAGATTCACGAAGTAGGTCACACACACAGATATGCATACACGTGTGTGTATATACATGTGTTTTCGCAGAGAAATCTCATACATTTGAATCGCGGCTTGTTTTATTTATTGGTTCATTTAATTATTTCATTTTATTTGTATTTTATATGTCATTGCTGATTGGTTGTAGTGTTTCTTCTTATTGATTCATTTATTTCATTTTGATTGTCTGTCGTATAATTCTTTCTATTTTGATTGGTTAGTTATTAGTTAATTTATTATTATTGGTCGTGTTTAATTATTCATAAGTTATTGGTTCGTGGCGTCACGTGCGGAACGCGGGACGTGACACCCCCGCCCTTGGTGTTCAAATTTCCGAAGGAAATTTGACTGATCGTAGCAGATGTAGTTGCGATTGGTTGTTGGTCCATCCTAACGGGCAACAGCGCGAACTACAATTCCTTACATCAAAAGATTTCTTTGGGGTTATTGTGTCGTGTTAAGATTGACATTTATGCATTGCAGACAAAATATCGCGGGTTGGAGTTTTGTTATTTGTATTTCACACAATCTACAACGCGCTCTTTGAATTTGTGTGCATAAAAACGTGTTGGAGGGTCTTCGTATGGGTCGCGATAGCCTAAGTCTAGATTATCGTACCCGTCTTTTTATTATTTTTTTATTAGAAATATAATTTATTTGTAAGGTATTAAAGTTACTACATACATGCGTTGATTGGTGGTGGATGTCCCTAATATGTGGTGACTTTTGCCAATATCGAATTAATTATCTATCTGTTAATTATTTTTAACTTTATTTTAGTAGGTGACGTGTAATTCAAATAAAATTAATATTATTTATGTATATGTGTTTCATTGCGCGTGCGTAAGGACTATTCCCTATTCGTGACAATCTAAGATGGCCGTTCATGAATGTCTCTAGTATATGGTGAATTTTATTCATGCGGTTTTGTTATTTATTTGTTAATTATTTGTGACTTTATTTTAGCAGTTGACGTATAATTGAAGTGGGAATAATATTATTCTGTATTTATTTTAGTGTGTATAATTATTGCATGTAGTTCATTGCGCATGCGTGAGAACTGCTTCACGCTCGCGACGGATTTCCAAAATGGATATTTGTGTACGTCTTAAATAAGAGTGTGGTGTTTTGTAAATTTGTTTGATATTGTAATAATTGTTTTGTTACTTAGTTTCAACTCCGTTCTAGTGAAGTGTCAACGTCTAGTTTTGTGTTCGTCGTAATGTGTATGTTTAATTTAACATTGTTTTGTATTTGTTGTAATATGTGTATATATACTGTGTGTTATTTTAATGTAATAGCGTGTGGATTATATCGTTGTCGAAAATATTAATTACTAATAGAATCGTTTCACTGTTTAATTATAAGGTAGTTTATATTTATGTAGCTTTTGTTTAATTGGTTTAATCTAATGCGTGCATAGTGTCACCAGTCACCACTGTGTAGTATAACCTTATTTCTTTATACGTAATTTAATATAGTAATGCTGTAATAGCTTAACACAATATGATAATTCCTAATTTTAATCATGTTTGATTATTAATGCTCGGCTAATCTATCTTGATTAATTTCTAGCCTATTTCTATTTTATTAGCTATTTCTATATCTTCCCTATTAATCTGTTGTTACTTAGTAATTATGTGATTTATTATTAGTGATTTATTATTATTTCATATTTGTATAGTATAATTTTTTGAGCTAATCTATGTATTATTGGTTAAAACTTGTTTATTGAATTATTACCGTTTGTAGTTTCTCAAATCCTATTCCTTCGATGCTGCGTTACCGTGTGTAAGGCATCATCCGGTTTTCATTATATTCAAAATACTTACTACAGATACCTTTATTCATCCTATATTTGTGAGTATAAACATATCATTTAGTTAATTAATTCAATATGCACGTAGTGCATTGTGTGAGCGACCGCTATTGTGCATTACAAATCTGTTTCTATATGTGAGGTATAATAATAATCGTGTAATGTAAGTCGAGACTAATTCATGTATTATAGATTAGAACTTGTACACTATATTATTACTGTTCATAGTTACTTCGTCTTTATTCTCCAAGTCTACACGCTACGTCGCTCACGCAAGACACCTACCCGACGTAATTGGCAATCTTGTTGTAAGTTTTAATAGTATTATTTCTTTTCATATATGTCAAGGCAATTGAGGCCAGTTCTTGCATTCGTTTCAGCTGGCAGTCGTATTCTATGTTCTATGGTGTGGATCCATAATTTATCTCTGCGGAATTCCTGCATGTACACTTCCTTCTACAATGATTAGTTGTGGACTAGGTACTTTTTACTTTCACTGCCTTTAATTATGTTATTGAATTAACACGTTTTATAGAACGCAAATAGTAATCTTTCTTTTGTTTTTAGGTTTCCACTATCTGCACTATTCGACAAGCAGTGTCGCACTTACTTTGGTTTAACCACGATATTGTTATAATCGTTTAGTACTATTATATTTTGTATTAAGGTAATTGAGGTTAATTCTTCCATTTGTTTCAGATGGCTGTCATACGTTATGTTTTACGAATATGGGCTTATGGCATGTCTTTGCATATACACTTCCTTTTACAATAGTTAATTGTTCACAAGGTACTTTTCACTTTCACCGTTTTAATCACTTTATTGAATTAATACATTTTATATTTGAGTAATGTTTAGAAAGTACATAGTAATTTCCTTTTCTTTTTAGGTTTCCATTATCCGCATTATTCGACGAGCAGCACTACACTACATACTACTGTACTGTGTTACCTTCTGAAAACGTTTCGTTTATTGTTTATTTCGGTTATGCGCTAATTTTAACTTATTTAAGTGCACTGTTCGCGGAATCCTTTTCACTTCAATCATGACGTTTTGGTTTTCTAAAATTTCCAACACTTTATGCGGTCCCGAATATTGGTCGGAAAATTTTCCTCTTCTGGGTTCCTTTAATAGATATACTAGATCTCCTATTTTGAAATTTTGCGGGTTGATCCGTCTGTCATAGTATTCTTTTGACTTTAATTTGGATTTTATCAGATTTTCTCTTGCCATTTGTTGAACGGTGATGATTTTATCGAACAGGTCTCTGAGATACTCTGCATATGTTGGTTCCATATTCTCCTCGGTTATCATCTCGCCAGTAGGTTCTCTGGCTAAGTGCCCAAAGACTAGTTCGTGTGGGGAGAATTTTGTTCCTTCGTGTACGGAGGTATTGTAGGAGAACATGGCTAATTCCACCCATTCGTCCCAGTTTCTGGAATTTTCGATGTACAGGTTGAGGTATTCAGTTAATACGTGGTGAGATCTTTCGATGGAGCCGTTGCTTTATGGATGGTATGCTGACGTGGTATATCTTTTTATGCGAAATCTTTTTGCTACTTTTTTCATCAGCGAGGATGTAAAATTTGCTCCCCGATCAGTAAGGATAGCCCTCGGTGAACCGAATCGGCAAATGAATTGTTTTACGAAAACGTCAGCTATCTCGGCCGAAGAGATTCCTGCCATCGGTATCCCGATTGAATATTTTGTCAGTAAGTCTTGGATGGTTAATATGTATTTATTTCCCTTTTGTGTCTGTGGTAATGGACCGACGATATCCATACTAATTTTATCGAACGCTTTACCTGGTGTGTCTGTGAGCACCATGGGTTGCCTTGTTTTTATTCTGGTTAACTTTTTCAATTGGCATTCTTTGCATGTTCTCACGTATTCCTGGATTTCTTTCTTCATGGTTTTCCAATAGTAGTATTGTCGTACTCTTTGGTAAGTTTTTGTTACTCCCTTATGTCCTGCTACAGGTGATTCGTGCTTTTCTCGTATTATGTTGCTTCGCGCTTCCACCGGTGGGATAATTATTTCCCCGGTACAGATGGTAATAGCTATGGTTTCTCCCATGAATACTTCTTTCAGTTTCCTGATTGTATATCGCCAAGGTATTTCTTCCAGGTTTGTTTTGCTGATGCTAAAGGACGTTAATTGGTTTTCTTTTACCACATCCAGTAAAGATTTCAATGAGTTCGATATATTTTCTGGCGTTATTGGAGAGTTTCGATCTTCCTTTACGGGTAGGGACACGATGTATTTTCCGGAATCTTGATTCAATATTACTCTTCCCAACATTAAATCTCTATAATACGGCAGTTTTCCTGCTTCCTTCATTTCTAAGGCCCCTTTATCTATCGGAGTGCCATGTATATCGACGAATATTATTCTATGGTCGTTTACTCTCGTAATCGAGTCTCGCGTTTCCAAGATTCTTAGCTCTGAAAGTACCGCAGGCATTGCGTCCTTTCCTTGTTGCTGAATTGGTTCGGAAATTGTTATAGGGGGTTCTTCTTCATTCGTTTTATCGATGTCGGTTATCTCTTGAGTGATTGTTTCCTCGTCTGTGTTTACGTCGATTTCGGCTAATGCGTGGTCAAAATGTTTTGTGGGTGTTTCTTCTATGGTGACGTGTTTTCGAATGGAAATTTTTTCTTGTTTTCCTGGTCTATTGTGTTGCGATAGTTCGCGTGGTTTAACTTCAAACGTGGGGGAGTCTTCGGTTAGTGTGTCTAGTTCAAATCTCTTGGGTGCGGGATATCGACTCGGTGAATCTTCCTCTTTTTTCCTGATTGGCAAACAAACCTCAGGGGGGTTTCTAGATAAGGCGTCTGCATTCGCGTTTGCCTTACCTTCTTTGTGTATAATGTCGAATTCGAAATCCGCCAATTTTAGTTTCCACTTCCAAATTCTTGAAGTAGGATCTTTGATAGAATGCATCCACACCAGAGGTTTATGATCGGTTATAATGGTGAATTTTCTCCCGTACAAATACGGTCGGAAGTGCATTGCGCTGTAAACGATCGCTAGGCATTCCTTTTCTATCGTGGAATAATTTTGTTCGGTGGGGTTCAATAATCTTGAGGCGTATGCGATCGGTAGGTCTTTTCCGATAGGTCCTTGGCTTAGTACGCCGCCCACGGCATATCCAGATGCGTCTGTCGTGAGATTGAATGGTTGAGAGAAGTCCGGGTACTGCAAAATGGGTTCTGTTATAAGGGCTGTTTTCAAGGTGTTGAATGCATCTTCTTGGTTTTCCGTCCACTTGAACGCAACGTCCTTTTTTAGTAATTGCGTCAATGGTTTCGCAACCTTGGAGAAATTGGGTATGAACCTTCGGTAATATCCAGCTAATCCCAAAAATTGTTTAATATTTTTTGATTTCCTTGGCCGTGGAAAATTTGAAACTGCCTCGATTTTCTTTGGGTCAGGTTTAACTCCATTCTCACTGATTACATGTCCCAAATATTTTACTTCGTGCCGTAAGAATTCGCACTTGTCCGGTTGCAGTTGCAATTTAGCTCTCCGTAATCTGTCCATAAGTCGATTAAATTTAATCTCATGTTCGTGAATGGATGTAGAATAAATTACTATATCATCCAGATAAACGAACAGCTCTATTCCTTGCAACCCTGACAGTATCGAATTCATCAACCGCTGGAACGTTGCTGGTGCATTTTTCAGTCCGAAAGGCATTCGTTTGAACTGAAAATGACCATATGGCGTCGAGAATGCAGTTTTGTGGGCATCTTTCGATGACATACGGATTTGGTGGAACCCAGATGCTAGATCGAACGTGGAAAAGTATTTCGCACTTCCCAATTGGTCCAATATTTCAGTGATATTGGGTAGTGGATAGGCATCGCCTATTGTTTTGTCATTTAATTTCCTGTAATCAATAACCATTCTCCATCGTTTATTACCTTGAGAGTCCGGTTTCTTCGGCACGATCCATAATGGGGAGTTATACGGAGATGTCGATGATTCCACAACGTCCGTTTCTAGTAGTTCTTGAATCTGGCGGTTTATTTCTTCCCGATGTACGGGAGGATACCGGTATTGTTTAACATTGATCGGTATCTCATCTGTGGTAGCAATTTCGTGTTGTAAAACGTCTGTTCCTTCTAGTGTCTCCCCTGGGAGATGAAATCTATCTTGATTCTTCCGTATTAGCGCTTCGACGTTCCTCTTTTCTTCTTCATTTAAATGCTCTAGTCGCAATAATTCCATTATTTTGTCGAACCTATTTCCCTCAGATGCTGAAACGGCGTTGCACGTAGTATGAGAGGGCGGAGTAGGAGTTGCAAATTTTTTTATTACTATTGTGGGTACGGTAAATTCGTAATCCCTCGAGGTGGTATTAATTATTCTTAAATAACCACGTCCCTTATGGTTTTTCACGACCGCATTTCCGAAATAGACTCCCTTAATCGGTTCGATTTTGGGGATGAATCCCTCAATTTCCTCCGGATTTGCGATATTTATGGTACAGGGTACCGAACTTCGTTTCGGCACAATTATCTTTTCTTTTGTATCAAACGGGATGTAGATATCCCCCCATTTGATATGTTTTTGCCCGTAATCCAAACGGGCTCTGTATTTTGCAAAAAATTCGGAACCTAAGATTCCGTCTTGATTGATCAGCAGGGAATCATCAACTACATGGAAAGTAACGGGGTGGCCCGCAACCTGTATTATTGTCTGCCCTAGGGTGACCAGGCTCGTTGCCGTAATTCCTCGAACTTCAATTATCTCTTGCTCGTTGATGATCGCTGACTCGGGTAAGGCAGGTTTCTTGATAATATTAATTTCTGATCCGGAGTCTAGCAGTAGATTCGCCTTCGTTTTCAAATCCGGGGAGACTATTCTCGCGGTAGGAGTATTTGAGGTTTCTTTTATTTCTATTGAAACCATCCGGAAAGGTCGACGTCCGAATCTGAGTCCAACACCCGGTGATACTTGTATGGGACGTTTAGGAATATTTTCAGTAGATTTAGAATTATTCTTTGAATTTTTATTACAAACCTTTTTGCTTATAGATTCTGTTTTGGGTTTAGGGATGGCTATACTTTTATTCTCTATAGTCTGAGTTTTCTTAGAATTTAATGGCTTGACTTTGAGTTCGATAAAGTTACTTTCTGATGGTTTTATAGATGTTTTTGAGGGTGATACGCTCGCTATCTCTTTTCGTATTATATTTGAAACGTTCACAAAATTCGTGGAACCTTGCTTTTGTATTCTTGCCGAGTCAACCGTGATATTAGGCAGGGGATAAACGTCGCCTTTCGTTTCGTCGTTCAATTTCCTAGTTTCTGCCTCTTCTGAAAGTTCTTTGATATTAGTGTTGTTTATTTTGGCTGGGGATTCGGGAGATTTTTCACTCATGATTTCGTCTGTGGTGCCGTGCGTCCTCTTGCTACTTAAAGTAACATCGTCTTTTATCCCAGCAACGGAACAGTGTTTGTATTGGAAGGTTGGTTGTTTCAAATAATCAGCATCCCTCCTTTGACTTGGATCTCCTTTGAGATGTTTATCTACGCATTTTTCTTTCCAGGTTATTGCTCTTGCTCTTTTCCTAATATCTTTCTCTATTCCCGGGTCGCTTAGACGATTCCACGACGGCGATACAAATCTCCAATCCTGGTGGTGGTTTCTGATGTTGTTACTATCGTATAGGGGACGAGTTTTGTTTCCATTATAATTATTCGGAGGTGTCGGACGATTCTGCGTCGGCGGCACGAATCTTCGATCCTGGCGGTTGTTTCTGATGTTGTTACTATCGTATAGGGGACGAGTGTTGTTTCCATTATAATTATTCGGAGGTGTCGGACGATTCTGCGTCGGCGGCACGAATCTTCGAGCTCGTTCGCATGCCCTTAAAAATTGAAATACCGGTGGTCGATGGCCGTCGAACACTGGCACTGACTTGATCGTGTCTTTTAGTTTAATTGGTTGAAAATTATCATTAATGGGTCTTATTCCTCGCGGAATTAACGGCGTCGATGTGGGAATTTCGGTATCTCTCGATTCCCTACTTGCACGCAGGTCTTCTTCCACTCTGCTTAGACATGCATTAATGTCGGTTAGTACGCGAAAATTCTCGTCCCACGCTTTCAATTTTTCCGACAACAACGTAATCGTGTCCTCGTTTAGTGAGTCTCGTGCGACCGCCATGTTTTTTTTTCCTTTCTTTTTGTATATGTTTATGTGTATGTTTCAGTTAATAAATTGAAAAAACTTTAAACCTATCAGCGTATGTTATTGTTTATACCAACTGTAATCCTCCGTGGAGCGTATCCCACCGCTGCCACCAAAATTTTTATCTATATATATATATATTGTTACGTTTCGCTATCCATATTTTGAAATTTTAAACAATGTAGTAGTCGCTGCCACCAGAAACAGTCTAAGGACTGTTTCAATTAGATATTTCTTGTTAGATTATGTAGCGTTGATCGGAGTTTAGGCCACTGGTCAACAATCTCCACGTTTCGGCTAACCTGCTATGCGCAGGAATACTAGCACGGGAGAGGATTGTTTGGAATAAACAATTATATTATAAATAATTATTACAGGCGGAATTAATGACGAATTATACTAATCATTGATATTATTTATTATTTTAATTATTAGTTATTAATAATAATTAAAGTTAACTCACCTGACGTTGGTCTCCGCTGATGAACGGGCAGGCCGCTGGGGTGATTCCGGTTTTACAAAGATCGACACTTCTATAATTTTTCGTTTTAATCTTTATTTAATTTGAACAGTGTAAACAACAGTGTGTCCGGACGTGTTTAACAATTCGAAATTCTAACACAACAACTTGAGCCAACTATTGTTTTAATTCTAACTGACTAATAACAATTATTTTATAATTCGAACTGACTAATAACATTTATATCTCGTAATTCTTAAACTCGAACTGGAACGAACAATTATTCTCTAATCCTAACTTAAATTCTAATTAAATCAACTGAACGAACTGATATCAGACTCACTCAAATTCAATTGAACGACTAACAATTACTCTCCTTATTTTCGCTAAATTCTCCTAAACCAACTAATCACAATTGCTCTATCCTATTTCTTTATTCTAACTGAATTACTCTTCTTTAATTTCGTTAAATTCTCCCGAACGCTAACAATTTCTCTGACTATATTCTAACTGAACCAACTAATGGCAGTTACTCTCTTTTCACAATTACTCTGATTGTTCTAACTGAACCACTAACAATTAATCGTTAACGCTAACGCTAACAATTAATCTGACTCTTCTTTATTTTTCGCTAAATTCTCCCGAACCGCTAACAATTACTCTCTTACTCTTTTATTCAACTGGTAACGATTACTCCGATTTGAATTGTGTCGCTACGCTTTTTATAATGACATCCCCAATGGGATGACAGTCACGTGACAGTTCGTTCCGGTGGGAATCGCAATGCTGCAGATTTTTAGAGTTTCCATGAGAGAACGTGGATTTTGATGATTACAGGTTATGTTGAGTGATGGACACAAAAGCGTCCGCGCCTGTGCGAACTGTGTGAGTATGTGTTTTTAGTATTCTATCTCGTTTCGCATGTTGTTTGTTTCCTTAAACTTGTGAATTTGTTTTAGCGCAAGAGGAAGAAGATATGTGAATGGTACGAGATGACGTGATCGACGTGCGTGTGTGAATATGTGCGAAGGATGATGCTGAAGTGGCGGTTTTCCATCCAAATAGGCACAGTGGCACCTTCGTTGGCGTCGTGTCCTGATGATCTTTTCACAATTTGGTTTTATTTGACAATATGGGATATATTTTGCTCCTTGTAGATTTATATGTCCATATTTGCTATATATTAAATCGTGTATATTTTATATTACTTCCTTGTTATTAGGTTATTAGTTGTGTAACTCCAGTTTCTGATCTATGGAAAGTGGTGAAACGTCTTCACGAAATACAATTTCATTCGTTTTCCTCCCTTGCATTGGCACGCTGTGAGTGGTGTCGACTTCCAGATGAGGTTTGTGCATCTTGATTATTATGCATTTAATGATAGATACTTTGTCAGAGGTTCCCATGCGGATTGTCGCGGTGTGTATCTTGTTATGATTTCTTTTATTTAGTTCATCCTGCTTCTTTCGTGTTTTATTCACTGCATATGATATTTCAGTGCAAGAAGAAGAAGAATTGTAAAGAATCCGTAAGTGGCCGTAGAAGACGCAGTCATCGTGTGAGGTGTTGTCGGCAGGAACGAAGAGTCGAAGTTGTTGAAGAAGTCGTGTGACATTTGTATTGTTTCCGGTTATATACAACGCTATTTCACATATCTATGTATATATATATAATATTATATTATTATATATTATTATACTAAATCTTCAGTTGGTTTAGTTGAATGTTCAGTAATGTAATTTTTACAAGGTGGTTTTGTATATTAGATGAGTAGTTGTTCGATATAATAATATGTGTATATATATATATACATTTCACAATGTAATTTTCCATTATGTAAAATATATATATGCATATGTATATGTGCGCGTATTGTTATTCTCATTGTTTCTCGGATCGTTAATTGGTTGAATATTCCATAATGTGGATTTCGTATATAATTCTCTAGGTTCGTAGAAATGTAATTCTATATATTTATTTCTTTGCGTTTTAATGGTTTAATAACGTATAAATACATATATATATATATATTATGAATTTTTCCCAAAGATACGCGTACGCATGTGTATATCTATATATGTGTGTGTCGCAGAGTAATCTTGTATACAATTTTCACTTTTATTAGAATGCTGATGTAGTGTAGTATATTTTATTTCTTTTATATTTTATTAGATTACCAATTATTCAGATTCACGAAGTAGGTCGCACACACAGATATGCATACACGTGTGTGTATATACTTGTGTTTTCGCAGAGAAATCTCATACATTTGAATCGCGGCTTGTTTTATTTATTGGTTCATTTAATTATTTCATTTTATTTGTATTTTATATGTCATTGCTGATTGGTTGTAGTGTTTCTTCTTATTGATTCATTTATTTCATTTTGATTGTCTGTCGTATAATTCTTTTTATTTTGATTGGTTAGTTATTAGTTAATTTATTATTATTGGTCGTGTTTAATTATTCATAAGTTATTGGTTCGTGGCGTCACGTGCGGAACGCGGGACGTGACACTATGTTACGTTATACGTTATAACGTAATACTATATAACGTTATACGTTCTAACGTAATGCTATATAACGTTATACGTTATAACGTAACACTATATAACGTCATGCGGTAGAACGTATTAGTATATAATGTTATACGTTATAACGCAATACTATATATCGTTACACGTTATATAGTAATAGTATATAACGTTATACGTTATATCATAGTAGTATATAACGCTATACCTTATATCGTAATAGTATATAACGTTATACGTTATATCGTCATACTATATCACGTTATACGTTCTAACGTAATGCTATATAACGTTACACGTTGTATAGTAATAGCATAGTACGCTATACGTTATAACGTAGTTCTATATAACGTTACACGTTATATCGTAATAGTATATAACGTTATACGTTACACCGTAATAGTATATAACGTTATATATATAATATAATATATAATTATATATAATGTAATACTATATAACGTAATACTATATATAACGTAATATAACGTAATACTATATAACTTTACACGATGTATATAACATTATAAATCATATCGTAATAGTATATAACGTTATACGTTATAACGTAATACTATGTATCGTTATACCGTATACCGTAATAGTATATAACATTATACGTTATAACGTAATAATACATAACGTTACACCTTGTATGGTAATAGTATATAACGTTATACGTTATATCGTAATTATATATAACGTTATACGTTATAACGTAACACTATATAACGTTATACGTTGTAACGTAATACTATATAACGTAATACCATATAACGTCGTACGTTATAACGTATTAGTATATAATGTTATATGTTATAACACAACACTACATAATATTAAACGTTATACTGTAAATGTATATTCCGTTATACGTTATAACGTAGTACTGCATAACGTTATACGCTATAACGTAATACTACATAACGTTATACATTATACCGAAATAGTATATACCGTTATACGTTATAACGTAATACTATATAACGTTACACGTTGTATAGTAATAGTATATAACGCTATACGTTATATCGTAATAGTGCATAATGTTATACGTTATACGGTAATAGTATATATAGTTATACGTTACAACGTAATACTACAAAACGTTATACGTTATAACGTAATACTATATAACGTTATACATTATACCGAAATAGTATATACCGTTATACGTTATAACGTAATACCATATAACGTTGTACGATATAACGTAATACTATATAACTTTACACGATGTATAGTGTTAGTATATAACGTTATACGTCATATCGTCATAGTGTATAACGTTAAACGTTATAACGTAATACTACTTAACGTTACACGTTATAACGTAGTACTATATAACGTTATACGTTACAACGTAATACTATATAACGTTATACGTTACAACGTAATGCTATATAACGTCATACGTTATAACGTAATACTATATTACGTTGTGCGTTATATCGTAATAGTATATAACGTTATACGTTTTATCGTAATAGTATATAACGTTATACGTTATAACGTAATACTACATAACGTTACACGTTATACCGTAATTCTATATAACGTATCACGTTGTGTAGTGATAGTATATAACGTTATACGTTATATCGTAATTACATATATCGTTATACGTCATAACGTAATACTATAAAACGTAATACTAAATAACGTTACACGTTGTATAGTAGTAGTATATAACGTCATACGTTATAGCGTAATAGTATATAACGTTATACGCTATAACGTAATAGTATATAACGTTATACATTATGAAGTAATACTACGTAGCGTTATACGTTACAACGTAATACTACATAACATTATACGTTATACCGTAATAGTATGTCACGTTATACGTTATTACGTATTACTGTATAACGTTACACGTTGTATGGTAATAGTATATAACGTTATGCGTTATATCGTAATGGTGTATAACGTTATACGTTATATCGCATTAGTATATAACGTTATACGTTATAACGTAATACGTTATAACGTTATACGCTACAACGTAACGCTATATTACGTTATACGTTATACCGTAATAGTATATACCGTTATACGTTATAACGTAATACCATATAACGTTATACGTTATAACGTAATACTATATAACGTTATACGTTATAACGTAATACTATATAACGTTATACGTTATAACGTAATACTATATAACGTTATACGCTATAACGTAACACTATATTACGTTATACGTTATACCGTAATAGTATATAACGTTATACGTTATAACGTAATACTATATAACGTTACACGTGGTATAGTAATAGTGTATAGCGTCATACGTTATACCGTAATAGTATATAACGTTATACGTTATAACGTAATACTATATAACGTTACACGTTGTATAGTGATATTATATAACGTTATACGTTATAACGTAATACTATACAACGTTATACGTTATAACGTAATACTATATAACTTTACACGTTGTATAGTAATAGTATATAACGTTATACGTTATAATGTAATACTATATAACGTTACACGTTGTATAGTAATAGTGTATAGCGTCATACGTTATACCGTAATAGTATATAACGTTATACGTTATAACGTAATACTATATATCGTTACACGTTGTATAGTGCTTTATATAACGTTATACGTTATAACGTAATACTATACAACGTTATACGTTATAACGTAATACTATATAACTTTACACGTTGTATAGTAATAGTATATAACGTTATACGTTATAACGTAATACTATATAACGTTACACGTTGTATAGTAATAGTGTATAGCGTCATACGTTATACCGTAATAGTATATAACGTTATACGTTATAACGTAATACTATATATCGTTACACGTTGTATAGTGATATTATATAACGTTATACGTTATAACGTATTACTATACAACGTTATACGTTATAACGTAATACTATATAACGTTACACGTTGTATAGTGATATTATATAACGTTATACGTTATAACGTAATACTATATAACGTTACACGTTGTATAGTAATAGTATATAGCGTCATACGTTATAACGTAATACTATATAACTTTACACGATGTATAGTATTAGTATATAGCGTTATACGTTCTAACGTAATGCTGTACAACGTTATACGTTATAACGTAATATTACATAACGTTATACATTATACCAAAATAGTATATACCGTTATACGTTATATCGTAATAGTATACAACGTTATACGTTATATCGTAATGGTATTTAACGCTATACGTTATAACGTAATACTATATAACGTCATGCGGTATAACGTATTAGTATATAATGTTATACGTTATAACGCAATACTATATATCGTTACATGTTATATAGTAATAGTATATAACGTTATACGTTGTATCATAATAGTATATAACGTTATACGTTGTAACGTAATACTATATAACGTTACAGGTTGTATACTAATAGTATATAACGTTATATGTTAAATCGTAATAGTATATAACGTTATACGTTACAACGTAATACTATATAACGTTACACGTTGTATAGTAATAGTATATAGCGTCATACGTTATAGCGTAATAGTATATAACGTTATACGTTCTAACGTAATGCTGTATAACGTTATACGTTATAACGTAATATTACATAACGTTATACATTATACCAAAATAGTATATACCGTTATACGTTATAACGTAATACTATATAACGTTAGTCGTTGTATAGTAATAGTACAGAACACTATTCGTTATATCGTAATAGTATATAACGTTATAAGTTATAGCGTAATACTATATAACGTTACACGTTGTATATTAATAATATATAACGTTATACGTTATAACGTAGTACTATATAACGTTACACGTTATATAGTATTAGTATACAACGTTATACGTTATATCGTAATAGTATATAACGTTTTACGTTATAACGTAATACTATATAACGTTACACGATATATAGTATTAGTATACAACGTTATACGTTATATCGTAATAGTATATAACGTTACACGTTATATAGTAATAGTATATAACGTTATATGTTAAATCGCAATAGTATATAACGTTATATGTTATAACGTAATACTATATAACGTTACAGGTTATAACGTAGTCCTATACAACGTTACACGTTATATAGTATTAGTATACAACGTTATACGTTCTAACGTAATGCTGTATAACGTTATACGTTATAACGTAATATTACATAACGTTATACATTATACCGAAATGGTATATACCGTTATACGTTATAACGTAATACTATATAACGTTACACGTTGTATAGTAATAGTATACAACGCTATACGTTATATCGTAATAGTATATAATGTTATACGTCATAACGTAATACTACATAACGTTATACATTATACCGAAATGGTATATACCGTTATACGTTATAACGTAATACTATATAACGTTACACGTTGTATAGTAATAGTATACAACGTATTACGTTATAACGTAGTACTATATAACGTTACACGTTGTATAGTAATAGTATATAACGCTATACGTTATATCGTAATAGTATATAATGTTATACGTAATACGTAATACCATATAACGTTATACGTTATAACGTAATACTATATAACTGTACTCGATGTATAGTATTAGTATATAACCTTATACGTTATAACGTATTACTACATAACGTCATACGTTATAACGTAATACTATATATCGTTACACGTTGTATAGTAATA
The DNA here is from genome assembly GCF_024516045.1 of Bombus affinis. NCBI lineage: Eukaryota > Metazoa > Arthropoda > Insecta > Hymenoptera > Apidae > Bombus > Bombus affinis. The sequence goes on along the minus strand of NW_026109041.1, from coordinate 7,498 downwards.
GTATATAGCGTCATACGTTATAGCGTAATAGTATATAACGTTATACGTTATAGCGTAATACTATATGACGTTATACGTTATAACGTAATACTATATAACGTTACACGTTGTATAGCAATGGTATATAACACTATACGTTATATCGTAATAGTACATAATGTTATACGTTATAACGTAATACAATATAACGTTATACTTTATAACGCAATACTATCACTTTACACGTTGTATAGTAATAGTATATAACGTTATACATTATAACATAATACTACATAACGTTATACATTATACCGAAATAGTATATACCGTTATACGTTATAACGTAATCCCATATAACGTTATACGTTATAACGTAATACTATATAACGTTATACAATATAACGTAATACTATATAACGTTATACGCTATAACGTAACACTATATTACGTTATACGTTATACCGTAATAGTATGTAACGTGAAACGTTATAACGTAATACTATGTAACGCTACACGTTGTATAGTAGTACTATATAGCGTTATACTACATAACGTCACAAATTGTATAGTAATGGTGTATAACTTTATACGTTATATCGTAATAGAATATATCGTTATACCTTATAACGGAATACTACCTAATGTTATACGTTATGCCGCAATAGTAAATACCATTATTCGTTATAACGTAATACTTCATAACGTTATACGTTATACCGTAATCGTATATAACGTTATACGATATAACGTAATACTATATAACGTTACACGATATATAGTACTAGTATATAACGTTAAACGTTATACTGTAATAGTATATAACGTTATACGTTATAACGTAATACTATATAACGTTACACGTTGTATAGTGATATTATATAACGTTATACGTTATAACGTAATACTATATAACGTTTCACGAAGTAATAGTGATAGTATATAACGTTATACGTTATAACGTAATACTATATATCTTTACACGTTGTATAGTAATAGTATATAACGTTTTACGTCATATCGTAATAGTATATAACGTTATACGTTTTAACGTAATACTATAACGTTAGACGTTCTAACGCAATTGTGTATAACGTTATACGTTATAACGTAATACTATATAACGTTACACGTTATAACGTAATACTATATAACGTTACACGTTGTATAGTGATATTATATAACGTTATACGTTATAACGTAATATTATACAACGTAATACGTTATAAAGTAACACTGTATGCCGTTATACGTTATAACGTAATACTATATAACGTTACACGTTATAACGTAATACTACATAACGTTACACGTTATACCGTAATAGTATGTAACGTGAAACGTTATAACGTAATACTATGTAACGCTACACGTTGTATAGTAGTACTATATAGCGTTATACTACATAACGTCACAAATTGTATAGTAATGGTGTATAACTTAATACGTTATATCGTAATAGAATATATCGTTATACCTTGTAACGGAATACTACATAATGTTATACGGTATGCCGCAATAGTAAATACCATTATACCTTATAACGTAACACTTCATAACGTTATACGTTATACCGTAATCGTATATAACGTTATACGATATAACGTAATACTATATAACGTTACACGATATATAGTACTAGTATATAACGTTAAACGTTATATCGTAATAGTATATAACGTTTTACGTTATAACGTAATACTATATAACGTTGCACGTTATACCGTAATAGTATTTGCCGTTATACGTTATAACGTAATAGTATATAACGTTGTACGTTATAACGTAATACTACATAACGTTATACGTTATAACGTAGTACTATATAACGTTATACGTTATACCGTAATAGTATATAACGTTACACGTTATAACGTAATACTATATAACGTTACACGTTGTATAGTAATTGTATATAATGTTATACGTTAGAACGTAATACCATATAACGTTATACGTTATAGCGTAATACTATATGACGTTATACGCTATAACGTAACACTATATTACGTTATACGTTATACCGTAATAGTATATAACGTTACACGTTATAACGTAATACTATATAACGTTACACGTTGTATAGTAATAGTATATAATGTTATACGTTATAACGTAATACCATATAACGTTATACGTTATAAAGTAATACTGTATGCCGTTATACGTTATAACGTAATACTATATAACGTTACACGTTGTATAGTGATTGTATATAACGTTATACTTTATAACGTAATACTATATAACGTTTCACGTTATATAGTATTAGTATACAACGTTATACGTTATATCGTAATAGTATATAGCGTTTTACGTTATAACGTAATACTATATAACTTTACACGATGTATACTATCAGTATATAACTTTATACGTTCTAACGTAATGCTGTATAACGTTATACGTTATAACGTAATATTACATAACGTTATACATTATACCAAAATAGTATATACTGTTATACGTTATAACGTAATACTATATAACGTTAATCCTTGTATAGTAATAGTATAGAACACTATTCGTTATATCGTAATAGTATATAACGTTATAAGTTATAGCGTAATACTATATAACGTTACACGTTGTATATTAATAGTATATAACGTTATACGTTATATCGTAATAGTATATGGCGTTTTACGTTATAACGTAATGCTGTGTAACGTTACACGTTGTATAGTAATGGTATATAACGTTATATGTTAAATCGTAATAGTATATAACGTTATACGTTATAACGTAATACTATATAACGTTAATCGTTGTATAGTAATAGTATAGAACACTATTCGTTATATCGTAATAGTATATAACGTTTTACGTTATAACGTAATACTATATAACGTTACACGTTATATAGAATTAGTATACAACGTTATGCGTTATATCGTAATAGTATATGGCGTTTTACGTTATAACGTAATACTGTATAACGTTACACGTTGTATAGTAATGGTATATAACGTTATATGTTAAATCGTAATAGTATATAACGTTATACGTCATAACGTAATACTATATAACGTTACACGTTATATAGAATTAGTATACAACGTTATACGTTATATCGTAATAGTATATGGCGTTTTACGTTATAACGTAATACTGTATAACGTTACACGTTGTATAGTAATGGTATATAACGTTATATGTTAAATCGTAATAGTATATAACGTTATACGTTATAACGTAATACTATATAGCGTTACACGTTATAACGTAATACTATATAACGTTACACGATATATAGTATTAGTATACAACGTTATACGTTATATCGTAATAGTATATAACGTTACAAGTTATATAGTAATAATATATAACGTTATATGTTAAATCGCAATAGTATATAACGTCATACGTTATAACGTAATACTATATACCGTTATGCGTTATATCGTAATAGTATATAACGAAGTACGTTATATCGTAATAGTATATAACGTTATACGTCATAACGTAATACTACATAACGTTATACATTATACCGAAATGGTATATACCGTTATACGTTATAACGTAGTACTATATAACGTTACAGGTTGTATAGTAATAGTATATAACGCTATACGTAATATCGTAATAGTATATAATGTTATACGTTATAACGTAATACCATATAACGTTATACGTTATAACGTAATACTATATAACTTTACTCGATGTATAATATTAGTATATAACCTTATACGTTATAACGTATTACTACATAACGTCGTACGTTATAACGTAATACTATATATCGTTACACGTGGTATAGTAATAGTATATAGCGTCATACGTTATAGCGTAATAGTATATAACGTTATACGTTATAGCGTAATACTATATGACGTTATACGTTATAACGTTATACTACATAACGTTACACGTTGTATAGCAATGGTATATAACACTATACGTTATATCGTAATAGTACATAATGTTATACGTTATAACGTAATACCATATAACGTTATACGTTATAACGCAATACTATCACTTTACACGTTGTATAGGAATAGTATATAACGTTATATATTATAACATAATTCTACATAACGTTATACATTATACCGAAATAGTATATACCGTTATACGTTATAACGTAATACTATATAACGTTACACGTTGTATAGTGATAGTATATAACGTTATACTTTATAACGTAATACTCTATAACGTTTCACGTTGTACAGTGATAGTATATAACGTTATATCGTAATAGTATATGACGTTATACGTTATAACGTAATACTATATAACGTAATACTATATAACGTTACACGTAATACCGTAATAGTGTATATCGTTATACGTTATAACGTAATAGTATATAACGTTTTACATTATAACGTAATACTATATAACATTACACCTTATATAGAATTAGTATACAACGTTATACGTTATATCGTAATACTATATAACGTTATACGTCATAACGTAATACTACATAACGTTATACATTATACCTAAATGGTATATACCGTTACACGTTATAACGTAATACTGTATAACCTTACACGATATATAGTACTAGTATATAACGTTATATGTTAAATCGCAATAGTATATAACGTTATACGTTACAACGTAATACGATGTAACGTTACACGTTATAACGTAATACTATATAACGTTACCCGTCATACCGTAATAGTATGTAACGTTAAACGTTAAAGCGTAATACTATATAACGTTAAACGTTGTGTAGTAATAGTATGGAACTCTATTCGTTATATCGTAAGAGTATATAACGTTAAACGCTATAACGTAATACTACATAACTTTATACGATATATAGTATTAGTATATAACGTTATACGTTATACCGTAATACTACATAACGTTATACGTTACAACATATTTCTTCATAACGTTATACATTATACCGAAATAGTATATACCGTTATACGTTATAACGTAATCCCATATATCGTTATACGTTATAACGTAATACTATATAACGTTATACAATATAACGTAATACTATATAACGTTATACGCTATAACGTAACACTATATTACGTTATACGTTATACCGTAATAGTATGTAACGTGAAACGTTATAACGTAATACTATGTAACGCTACACGTTGTATAGTAGTACTATATAGCGTTATACTACATAACGTCACAAATTGTATAGTAATGGTGTATAACTTTATACGTTATATCGTAATAGAATATATCGTTATACCTTATAACGGAATACTACCTAATGTTATACGTTATGCCGCAATAGTAAATACCATTATACGTTATAACGTAATACTTCATAACGTTATACGTTATACCGTAATCGTATATAACGTTATACGATATAACGTAATACTATATAACGTTACACGATATATAGTACTAGTATATAACGTTAAACGTTATACTGTAATAGTATATAACGTTATACGTTATAACGTAATACTATATAACGTTACACGTTGTATAGTGATATTATATAACGTTATACGTTATAACGTAATACTATATAACGTTTCACGAAGTAATAGTGATAGTATATAACGTTATACGTTATAACGTAATACTATATATCTTTACACGTTGTATAGTAATAGTATATAACGTTTTACGTCATATCGTAATAGTATATAACGTTATACGTTTTAACGTAATACTATAACGTTAGACGTTCTAACGCAATTGTGTATAACGTTATACGTTATAACGTAATACTATATAACGTTACACGTTATAACGTAATACTATATAACGTTACACGTTGTATAGTGATATTATATAACGTTATACGTTATAACGTAATATTATACAACGTAATACGTTATAAAGTAACACTGTATGCCGTTATACGTTATAACGTAATACTATATAACGTTACACGTTATAACGTAATACTACATAACGTTACACGTTATACCGTAATAGTATGTAACGTGAAACGTTATAACGTAATACTATGTAACGCTACACGTTGTATAGTAGTACTATATAGCGTTATACTACATAACGTCACAAATTGTATAGTAATGGTGTATAACTTAATACGTTATATCGTAATAGAATATATCGTTATACCTTGTAACGGAATACTACATAATGTTATACGGTATGCCGCAATAGTAAATACCATTATACCTTATAACGTAACACTTCATAACGTTATACGTTATACCGTAATCGTATATAACGTTATACGATATAACGTAATACTATATAACGTTACACGATATATAGTACTAGTATATAACGTTAAACGTTATATCGTAATAGTATATAACGTTTTACGTTATAACGTAATACTATATAACGTTGCACGTTATACCGTAATAGTATTTGCCGTTATACGTTATAACGTAATAGTATATAACGTTGTACGTTATAACGTAATACTACATAACGTTATACGTTATAACGTAGTACTATATAACGTTATACGTTATACCGTAATAGTATATAACGTTACACGTTATAACGTAATACTATATAACGTTACACGTTGTATAGTAATTGTATATAATGTTATACGTTAGAACGTAATACCATATAACGTTATACGTTATAGCGTAATACTATATGACGTTATACGCTATAACGTAACACTATATTACGTTATACGTTATACCGTAATAGTATATAACGTTACACGTTATAACGTAATACTATATAACGTTACACGTTGTATAGTAATAGTATATAATGTTATACGTTATAACGTAATACCATATAACGTTATACGTTATAAAGTAATACTGTATGCCGTTATACGTTATAACGTAATACTATATAACGTTACACGTTGTATAGTGATTGTATATAACGTTATACTTTATAACGTAATACTATATAACGTTTCACGTTATATAGTATTAGTATACAACGTTATACGTTATATCGTAATAGTATATAGCGTTTTACGTTATAACGTAATACTATATAACTTTACACGATGTATACTATTAGTATATAACTTTATACGTTCTAACGTAATGCTGTATAACGTTATACGTTATAACGTAATATTACATAACGTTATACATTATACCAAAATAGTATATACTGTTATACGTTATAACGTAATACTATATAACGTTAATCCTTGTATAGTAATAGTATAGATCACTATTCGTTATATCGTAATAGTATATAACGTTATAAGTTATAGCGTAATACTATATAACGTTACACGTTGTATATTAATAGTATATAACGTTATACGTTATATCGTAATAGTATATGGCGTTTTACGTTATAACGTAATGCTGTGTAACGTTACACGTTGTATAGTAATGGTATATAACGTTATATGTTAAATCGTAATAGTATATAACGTTATACGTTATAACGTAATACTATATAACGTTAATCGTTGTATAGTAATAGTATAGAACACTATTCGTTATATCGTAATAGTATATAACGTTTTACGTTATAACGTAATACTATATAACGTTACACGTTATATAGAATTAGTATACAACGTTATGCGTTATATCGTAATAGTATATGGCGTTTTACGTTATAACGTAATACTGTATAACGTTACACGTTGTATAGT